>NC_050466.1:17649708-17799070 GCF_903995425.1 Onychomys torridus
TTCCACCTGCCTCTAAGCTGCCTTGCCATAGACCAAATGGCTTTATCAACCAATCAGAGCAACATATTTTCACAGCATACAGAAAGACATTCCCCCGTCAGTGGACTGTAAATATAGAAGTTATCTTTAGCAGCATATAAATGAATCAAATAACTGGCAGTAATTGGGAGTTATTTCTTGATTTGATAGTGTTCTCAACTCTCCTAATGCTGCAGCCCTTTAATACAGTTCCTCATGTTGTGCTGACCCCCACATAAAATTATTTCATTGCTAATTCATAACTACAATTTTGCTACTGTTATGAATAGTAATATAAATATCTAACATGCAGGATATCTGATATGTGACCTCTGTGAAAGGGTCATTTGACCCCCAAAGGGGTCATGACCCACAGGTTAAGAACCACTGGTGTAGAGCCGTAAGAAGTAAGTATGTATTACTAGTATGTCCATATGCTCCAGAGGACAAAAAGTTCAGTGTGTAGGGGATGGATGAGGGAGGGATTGGGGGACGAATATGCTTAAAACTCATTGTACAAAGTTTTCAACAAACTAATTTTAAAATGGAACTAAAAGAGCATTATAAAATAGTAAAGGTAAACAATTAAATTTTAAAAAAGAAAAGGAGATACAAATCCCTTATCTGACATAAAGAAGTCAATATTGCTTATGAGAAATAAATATTTTGAAACAAAAGCATCTTGCTAAGAATTATGGAAATAACCAATGAAATGCCACCAGCAAGAAGAAAGAAAAACAGATCATGTCATGAGAGAACTATGTAAGAAACATAGACATGTTTGTATCTTTCCTCAATGTCAGATTTTATTAAATAAATTCACAATATATGAAAGTTCATTGTCAACAAGGTGCCAGATACTCTCACTTTCCTTAATAGCCCTGGCCAAAGCAAACAAGGATCCTTTTATGCCAATATTAATTTACTAATGTTAACTCTCATAGCACACATTACACATTGTGTGTGTGTGTGTGTGTGTGTGTGTGTGTGTGTGTGTGTGTGTGTGAGAGAGAGAGAGAGAGAGAGAGAGAGAGAGAGAGAGAGAGAGGCGGGGTGGAGATTTACAGAATGGCTGTAAAGGGTTAAAGAGGTAAGGAGATTGAAAAAGGCCTGGGAGACCAAGGCTGGGAAATGGATAGGGATGTACTTGCTGGAGAGGTCTTGTTAAAAAAGTTGCAGTTAGATGTAGAGTCAAGCTACAATTTGCCAAAATTCACTCAAGAAGAAATGGAAAAACCAAGCAGACTTACAATCATTAACAAAATTGAAGCCGTGGTTAAAATATACCAACAGAAAACAATGATTATCCTGCCTTAGCCTATGGAGTGGTGGCAGTGGGGCTTCCAGATGTGAACTACTACACCCGTTACTAATAATGTCTTTTCAAACATTAAAAAGAATGACCTCAGGTGACATTCAAATGTTGGGGGTTATATTGTGATCAGCTGTCTCTAGGCTTTTTTCATTCTTTCTCTGTAGGTTCCAGGAAGTCCTCTATGTTAAACCTGAATAAATACCAGCCTCACAGGAACAATCAAAAGTCCCTAGATGAGTATAATCCTCAACAGAACTCTGGCTCCAAATGGCACTGCATGGTATCACATTGGGTATTGAGAGCTGTTTCAGAACAAATAAGTAGATCTCCTTATTTTATAGTAGAGTCATTCTCATTTTGCTGAAGATCTACTATGGATGATACTACACATAGTGATTTGAAATAATACACTAATCTTTTGGACTTTTCATAGCTGTGGAAAGAAAACTAGCCACTATTTTAGGCTTTAAAATACCTCTCTTTAAAAAGTCCAATGTTGAGTTACAAAGTCTTTATTCTACAGAATATGTTTACCTTAAAGGTAACACACATTCTCATACATATTCTCTAAATATAAAAAGATCTTTTGGCTGGAGAGATGGCTCAGTGGTTAAGAGCACTGGCTGCTCTTCCAGAAGTCCTGAGTTCAATTCCCAGCAATCACGTGGTGCTCACAACCATCTATAATGAGATCTGGTGCCCTATTCTGACCTGCACACATATATGTAGGCAGAACACTGTATACATAATAAATTAATAAATCTTTAAAAAAAAAACTTTCATATTGTGGCAAGTCTCAGTGTGGGTTCATTTTAGGAGTAAAACTGCCTTCTACTCTCCCTCGTGCTTACTTGTCCTTGATAGCAAAAAGAATGAAGTCTACTTGTATATTATATATAAATATATTGTAATTAAATGTAACCATATAATGTGTGTGTTTTCAATTTGAAAATCCACTCTAATT
This sequence comes from Onychomys torridus, assembly GCF_903995425.1. NCBI lineage: Eukaryota > Metazoa > Chordata > Mammalia > Rodentia > Cricetidae > Onychomys > Onychomys torridus. The sequence continues at coordinate 17,652,006 of NC_050466.1, forward strand.
TTAGTAGATATTTGGGGTTTTTTGTTTGTTTGATTGGTTTGGGTTTTGGTTTTTTGAGACAGGGTTTCTCTGTGTAACAGTCCTAGCTGTCCTTGAACTTGATTTATAGACCAGGCTGGCCTCAAAGTCACAGAGATTGCCTGCCTCTGCTTCCTGAATGCTAAGATTAAAGGCAAGCACCACCATGCCCAGCTCTAATATATTATATAATATATATATAATAGATATTTGAAGTACTAAAAAGGACCACCTGATTTGTAGATCGTGGTTATGGTTGAAAATGGAGTGTCCTCTACAAGCCTATGTATTGAAGCCTTGTTCCCCACCTGGTACTGTTAGGTAGAGAAGTGGTGGAAAGTTTAGGAAGTTGGGTCTCATTGAAGGAAGCAGATCATGGCAGTGGGGAAGCTTTGAAGGGCATGTTGTCTCTGGCACCGTTATAACTCTCTGCTTCCTGCCTGCCATATGATGTGATGCTGCTGTGCTCCACCATGCATAATGTCTTGCCTCACCAGAGCCCTGAGCAGTGGAGCCAAGTGTCCACTGGTTGAAACTTCTGAAAACAGGAGTCAAAGCAAATATTTCCTCCTTTACATTGTTTCTCTCAGGCATTTGTCTCAGCTGCTCAATGTCCTGTAGCTTTGGGCTATGCAGCATGGTGGTACTTGCTTGGAATCCCATTACTTAGATGGCTGAACCAGGAAAACTGGAAGTTCAAGACCAGTCTAAGTTACTGTGGAGACCCACAGAGGCTATCGAGTGAAAAATTACTCAGGGCTGCATAATGAGATGATTTGGCCATGATTGTGTTTACCAGGTGTTTGGAAGTTTCTACACTTGGCTGTATGGTGTGCTTTGATCTTGCAAGGGGAAGGTCTTTTGCCTCTCCCCTTGGTATATATTAAAAAGCCCTTTTAAATAATCCTCTGGGCTGTGGGGTATTGACCTTGGCCCTCCCAAAGGGCCTGATTCTGTCTTTCTCCTCGTCATCTAGGTCTATCTTTCCATCTGATATTTTCTCACTCCTCTCTCCTCCACCCAAGAACCCTTCATAAGGTGGGAGCAGGTTGGAGCTAGACTCCCACAGACTCCCACAAGTACAGAGTGTGAACCCTCTCAATAAAGCAAACAAAGAATGCTTAATATGCTCAGGAAGCTATTCCATTGTCCTCCAATCACCAAGCATCCCTAGGAGACATTCCTTACATTCCTCACCAACTCTCTCCCAACTAGTCACAACATGCTAATTATTGAACTCAACACTTCCTTGTGAATGTCCCTCTTTCTTCGACTGTACTACTTTCAGGCCCAGTTCTCTCCATGGCAATGCAGAGACATTTGTAGTATCTCCACAGAGGGTTAATTTTATCATGTCTGACTAGAGATCCCAATTTTTGCAAAACTTCTGAAGATCATATTTCCGGTCTACCACATCCAAATCCACATATCCCCAGTCCACCACAGGCTGACAGAAAAGCAGCCAGACAGAACATGCAAACCAGATGTTTCAGGAGTCTACTGCTTATCATCCACAGTCTAATAATATGACTAAGCCTTTATCACTTGCTTGTCTTGTTGCTCCAACAAAATACCTGACAAATGCAACTTAAGGAAGGAAGGGCTTACTTTATAGTCCACCGTAGCAGGGAAGTCGTGCTGGGAGTAGTCTGAGGTCCCTGGCCACACTGCATCCACAAGCAGAGAGTCATGAATGCTTTTTCTCAGTTCCTTTTCTTTTTTTGATTCAATCCTGGACCACCTCAATCAACCTAATCTAGAAAATCCCCCCCTGACATTCCCAGGGTCCTGTAGCCACAGCGAGTCTAAATCCCATCAGGTTAACCATATTAACCACAGGGCCATTCACTTCCCAAATGCCTATGGCACTCTGCATAGATTCTTAACTGGTGGGTTGCAGCTTCATTTGGGGTCACTTAACTGAATATGGGGTTCCTAAATATACTTTTACCATCTTGTACTAAGTAATCATGCAAAAGTAGTATTTTCAGCATCATTAGATATAAAATGGAACTATTCGAGCTGGGGCTGTAACTGTGATGCCCAGATTGCAGGGACCCCCAAAAGACCACCGTGGAAACTGAATCCCTCATTTAAAAGCAAAGAGCATTTATTTTATCTTCAAGCTCTGAGCTTGGTCTCTCTGTCTGCCCCAACAGAGAGCCCAGAGCCCAGGCAGGGTGGGGTTTTTATTATAGTAGAAGTTGGGGTGAGGGAATTTCCAGGGTTCAGGAACCTGATTGCCTGACACTTGTTGAGGGGTATAAGGAATGTTTTGAAATGTCAGGTATTTTCTCTTAGATGCAGGCCCCACAGGATGGGGTCAGCATATGGCTCTTCCTGGGTCCAGGTGTTGCCTGCCAGAAGCTGTATCTGGGCCTCAGGTATTTCCCCTTAGACACAGGCCCCACTGGGTAGGGTCTGCCAAAAGCTGTGTCTGGGCCTCTAAACCTGTCATGGCAGCTGGCCTCGAACTCACAGAGACCACCTGCCACTGGGGCACTCATCCAGATTCCCATGTACTGTGAATAATTGCACCAACCATACCTATAGGGTTTCAACAGTAAAATGTTTCATCACTGACTAAAAATATTCTGGATTCCTGCAGGAAGGTCAATGAGACAAGTACATTTGCCAGAATTTTATCTAGCTCCCTGCCTCTACCTGCCCCAATGCATATTCAGAGACTCTCTCTGAACCAATCACATTCTCAGAGGCTGTGAACCCAGTTACCTTTCCCTCTGACTCCGTTTTCCAAGCGTATCTACCTTATCTTTCATCACTCCTTAACAGACCCAGCTGGTCTCCACCCTACCTTGTACCTCCACCCTTAGCATCCAATGTTGCCAAATGAGAAACTGGAAACCAAACACAACAGGGAAGACTCCAGTCCTGATCCCTATCGTATCATTTAGCATGTAAGGAGTGAACAGCAGAAGAGGCAGGCCCAACCCTGCTTTCTTAGGCTCATCACTGACATATAAATTGCCAACACTTATTTAGAGTGACCTCTAAGCCTCCTGCTAAAGACTATGTTCTTTTTACTTTACCTAGGGATACAACCAGCTGAGGCAAAATCCAGTTCTTCTATATATGGTCAGAGAATGAAATATGATAGCCATGCTTTCAGCTATGAATGACTGACTGAGTTTATTAAATATATAACAAAAAAAGTAAAACAAACAAACAAAAATGTCAAATTTATCTGAGGATCAGAGGAAAAAGCTAGCCACTATATTTAACATACAAGTCAGGCAATGGTAGCACATGCCTTTAATCCTATCACTTGGTAGGCAGGGATCTGTCTGTATCTCTGTGAGTTCAAGGCCACACTGGGAACAGAGGCAAGTATGGTGACACACGCCTTTAATCCCAGCACTAACCATAGAGATCTGGAGGTCTGTACAGACAGGAATTGACAGAGCTGGGCAGGAAGAGGAAGTGATGTAGCTGGGCTGAGAGAGCAAATGAGGGAGCAGAAGAGAAAGGCATATAGGCATGGGTAGACAGGAAGTAGATCACATTTGGAGACTGAGGTGTCAGTGAGGTGAGGTTAGCTTGTGGCTTTTCCTATTTCCCTGACCGCTCAGGTTTTCACCCCTATATCTGTCTCTGTGCTTTTTTATTTAATAAGACAGTTTAACAATTCATCTACAAGGGTTACTTTTCAGAAACTTAGGGAATTTAAAGGAAACGACACCAGTGAAAAATGTCCACCTTCCCCAAGCAACTGCTTATATATTCCCAAGGAAGGGAGGGGCCTTATGCATCTCTATGAGGCCTAGGGAGCCACCTCATGAGCTGCTCCTGAATCCCTTATGCACTGCCTCATGAGCCCTGTCTCCTGCACAAAGAAACATCAGTAGGCCCAATCTTGTAAAGGTCTCATGTGAGCAATCATGACTGCTGTGATGTCAAGGCAGCAGTGGCCATGCATGCCCAGAAGACAGCATCCCACATCTCTACAACTTACAATTTGAATTACAAAGTATGTTTGTGATTACCCTGGAGAATACACAGACTCTAGACAGCTTACAACTCCATTTAAATCCATCTGTAGCATTCTGCATAGCAATTGTTCACTAAATCTTAGTCACTATTGTTATTCCATTATCTATTTCTCACTACAAAATAGAAAGGAAAATAAAGGAAAGGGAGCATTAATCTGAACAATTGTGTGAGGCATATTGCCCGTCTGAAGTGGGGGAAGTCAGGAATAGGCCTCTTATTCTCCAAACAGATTTAGACTACACTCATTTTAAAAATCCATGGTTTGCTGGGCAGTGGTGGTGCACGCCTTTAATCCCAGCACTTAGGAGGCAGATGCAGGTGGATCTCTATGAGTTCGAGGCCAGCCTGGTCTACAGAGTGAGATCCAGGAAAGGCACAACACTACACAGAGAAACCCTGTCTCAAAAAAACAAACAAACAAACAAACAAAAATCCATGGTTAGCCCTGAAGTGGTAATGGATGTATATCTGTTTCAGCCAACAGCTACCCTTAAAGAAGCAGTAAAGACAAAAGGCATATTTGTTTGTGGCCCTGCTGATGGGAAATGCATTTAAAATGCCATAGCCTACCTTCACATGTCCTGATGCAAGGTCCAGAGCAATGTGCCAGGCTTAAGAACTAGGATGCAGGCAAATATGCCACTAGAGAGAGAGGTAGGACCTGGAGCAAAGTCAAGCCCTGTGATAGGCATGGGTAAAGTGCCACTTGGTGAAGAAAGATGGATAGAGCTGAATTCAAGGAAACAAGGATTCCAGGGCCTAACTAGTGATTTCCTCTCTGCCTTTAGACGTGGATGTGTGGGTAGTAACATTTTAGAAAGTCCCTGTGATTACCTGGGCATGATAGTAGACACCTGTAACTCTAGCACTTGGGAAGACTAGGCAGGAGGATTGGAAGGAAGGGAAGGAGGGACGGAGGGAAGGAGGGAGGGAGGGAGGGAGGGAGGGAGGGAGGGAGGGAGGAAAGGAAGGAAAAGAGGAGAGAAGAGTTGAGTTTGAGATATGCAACCAAGCTATACTGTTCAGTAAAAGAAGTTTAAAGCAGATTATTATGACTAATGTGGTTGTGTGTGTGTGTGTGTGTGTGTGTGTGTGTGTGTGTGTGTATAAAGGATACACACACATATGCCTCATACTTGTAAATGAAGCCAAAACTTACCGAAGGATAAACAAAATGAATGTAACTGTGTAATATGTTGAGGAATATGGTAAAGGGAAATTACTTTTTTACTTTGGAGTTATATTTCTATTTTGGCTCATTTTCATAATGAAAAAATCGATTTTTTTCTACTTTGGGTATGCATTTATTCTTTTGTCATATTTTAACCTTTTATTTTGAAGTAATCTCAAACTGACAAGAGTTATAAAAAAGATGCAAAAATTCCTATATACACCCCCTTGTATGACCCCTAAATATTAATGCTTTATGTCAAACCTCAGATATTAGTATTGATATGATACCACTCACCAGTTGAACAGACCCTACACAAAAGCTGTTAACTGCTTCCTTTCTGCTCTCTTCATGGTCTGAACTTCAACCCAGGGACCCACACTGTATTTAGCTGTCACGTCCTCCAGACAGGCAGCTCCTCAGGCTCTCTTTGTTTCTGCTGATCTTGACATTTTTGCAAAGTAATAGCTATAAATGTTCTGCAGAAAGATGCTCAGCTTGGTTTTGGATGATGCTTTCTCACCGTTAAATTTAGGTTAGGAGAAGAGAAACCACAGAGACTTATGCTAGTCACTTTCTGCCACCATCAGGAGGCCACATAGTGTCACTATGTCTCCTTGCTCTTTGTGGTGGTTTGCATCACTTGCCTTGGGCGCCTTCTGCATTTCCCTATTAAAATGTACTGGTTTTCCTTTTAGAATTAACGTTTTGTTGGGAGATAGTTTTAGACTATGTAAATATACTATTTTTTCCACCATATTCCACCCACTAATCCCTTGATAATCTTTATATAAATTAATTATTGCTGTGATACTTGCTAAATGATGATTTCCTATTTCTGTGCCTCCTTCTACATTTATTAATTGGTATTCTACTGTGAGGAGGAGTTTTCTCTTTTTTGGGGGGGTGGGGGTGTTCTGATGAGATGCCTCAGAAGTTAAAAGTGCCTGGTATTCTTGCAGAGGACTCATGTTTTGGTACCAGCACCAACTTTGGATGGCTCAGAATGTGACTCCAGCTCAAAGGGATCTGACGCCCTCTTCTGGCCACTTTATACACTATGCTTACCCACACGGAAACACATAAATAAAAATAAAGTAAACTGGGCGGTGGTGGCACACGCCTTTAATCTCAGCACTTGGGAGAAAGAGCCAGGTGGATCTCTGTGAGTTCGAGGCCAGCCTGGTCTACAGAGTGAGATCCAGGAAAGGCACAATGCTACACAGAGAAATCCTGTCTCGAAAAACAAAACAAACAAACAAAAAAGTAAATCTAAACATTTTTAAAAGTTTTTCCTTCTCCTGGTATATGAAATCAACTATTTATTTAAATAATCATGAATTTCCCAAAAGAATATATTGTCACAATTTAAAGTTGGATTTTTCACATTATATGCAACATGGAAAGGTTGATGGCTATTTACAGACAATATGGCATGTTTTTTCATGAATCTCTCCATTTTTCATTTGGTTTTTGGAACCTTTTCCATCAGTTAGAAGAGTTCTTCACATGGTCAGAATTCTAACCTTTTACATATTTGCTTCCTGATTTTGTTGTCTTTTGGTTTTCTTTGCTTTTGTTTCTGTGTTGCTGTTGCTTGCACTAAAAGAAAAAAAAAAGAAAGATGGTGTTTACTATATATCCCCCAGCTGACTTCAAACTCAAGATCTTCTTGCCTCAGTCTAGGGAGCACTATAACTGTCCATTGTTAAAATGCTGATTGTAATGGGGCTTTTTATCATGCAAATTTCATAATGATACTAACGCTTATTTGCCTTTTCCACTATGTGGACATTTTTACCAAATGGTACAAAGTAAGAATAGAGCTATGCATGGTGACACAGATCTGTAATTCCAGCACTTGGGAAGCATTCAAGGTCAGCCTGTGCTACATCGATAGTTCAAGGCTAGCCTAGGTTACAGAGAGAAACCCTTTCTCAAAAAAGAAGAAAAAAAAACCTTTAAAGAAAAAATAGAGTTTAAAATAAAATTTAGGGGTTGGATGTGGTAGTGCACATCTTTAATCCCATCACTCTCAAGGCAGAAGCAGAAGGATTTCTGAGTTCAAGGCCAGCTTGGTCTACAGAGTACATTCCAGGACAGCCAGGGATACTCAGAGAAGAAAAACCAATAAATAGATAGATTTAGGCCTGGAGAGCTGGCTCAGCAGGTAAAGGCACTTTCCAACCTGAGTTCATCCTTGAGACCCACATTGTGGAAAAAGAGAACCAGCTCCTACAGGTTCCCCTCTGACCTCCACATGCATGCACACACACACACACACACACACACACACACACACACACACACACACACATGTGCATGCATGCATGCAAAATAAATAAATAAATCTAATAAAGAAAAGCAAATTTTGGATAAACTCAGACAGTGGTACTAAATATATTGGTATTCACTGCATTCATCACTCCACACTTTCAGAGGAAGGGAGAGCTTGCTGAAATAGCAAATGTCAATCATTGAGCATGTTTACAAATTATTTTCCTTGTAACAAAACAAGGGGCATGCATGGAATATGTTTCAGATACCCACATACAACGACTGTCTCACTGAAAAGGAGTTGTTGGGCTTGCAAGTTGAAATTGGCACTTAAAAAAAATCTTATAATTTAATTTTTATTTAATGTGTATGGGTGTTTTGTCTACGTGTATTCTGTGCACCACTTGCATGCCTGGTGCCCTTAGAGACCAGAAGAAAGCATCATATTCCCTAGAACTGGAGTTAGAAACAGTTATAAGCTGCCATGTGGTTGCTGGGAATCAAACCTGGGTCCTCTGGAACAGCAGCCAGGGCTGAACTGCAGAGCCATCTCTCTAGTCCCCTACTTTTTGTTTTTAATTTATATATAATAACCATGCATATTAAGTACCTCTTCATGGAACACTTTTTTGTTGTTTTTGGAGATAGGGTTTCTCTATATAATAGCTCTGGCTGTCCTAGAACTCACTCTGTAGAGCAGGCTGGCCTCGAACTCACAGAGATCCGCCTGCCTCTGCCTCCTGAGTGCTGGGATTAAAGGTGTGAGTCACCACTGACCGGCTGGAACACTATTTTGTATTTCTTTCCCCCATTAAATGGTTGTTTATTGGCAGTGGACTGGAAGGGATTGCAGAATTAGCGTTCACAGACAACAGCACACACTAGTCACCAGGGCAGCATAAGAGTGATGGGAAAGCGCTGGAAGGCCCCCTCTTCAATAGCAAGTGGGTAGGGGGAGGGGCTGGAGTGTCCATGGGACAGTCTTAGGTCCCCTCTGCTTAGTAGGCATGGTTAGAGATGAAGAGAGATTCACTGGCTGAGGCTCCAGACTGACCACTTGGGGTATACTTTCCTTGACAAGCAAAGCTGTTGGCCAGGGCTCGTTTGATGTACTCCTCCTGGGCAGCCTTCAGGTTCTCCTTCTTCCTGTCCCAAGCCTTCAGAGAAGAGGCCTGCAGGGCTCGGCCGTAAGAGAAAGTCAAGGCCCATGGCATCAGCAGCAGGCATTTGTTGATAGCATTGAGGTTGATGGATGCTTCTTCCTCACTCTGCTCTCCAGACAGAAAAGTGACCCCAGGGACAGCAGGGTGCACTGTGTGACTAAGTGCTGGGACAGTTGCCATGGCAATCTCCTCATTGGAAAATTTCTGGGTGCAGGCATAGCCTGGGGTGACCATGTTGGGCTTCAGCAATGTGCCTTCCAGATAGATATGGTGGTCACTCAGAGCCTTGTAGACAGCAGCCAGTACTGTTGAGGCCACGTTGTGAGACCCCTGAGCAAGACCAACACAGAGCCAATACCCGATGCAAAACACACAGGGGTTTATTGATAACAAGCAAGCCCCGGCTTGGTCCATATTCAACATCTGATGCATTGGGTGGTGGAGGATGGCCCTGAGCTCTCAGGTGAGGGGTTTTTAAAGGGAAAACCTGCAAGCAGGGTGGTACAAGCCTTGGCATCATATGATTGAGTGAGGGTATGTAACTTTTGAATTTACTGCTTGGGGGGGTTACAGTTATCATTTTTGGACAAGCCTGGACAAGTCCCAGGCTCTGTCCTTGAGCTGCCATGAAGGCTGGCTGGCCTAGCATGTTCATATTCCATGCATGTAGCTCTAGTTGAGGGGTCCCATACAGTAAACAACTGGCTGAATCTTGAACAGTCAGAATACTTGCAGAAAGGGAGCTACTGCAAGGACTAAGTCATAGCCCTCCCAGCAACTGCTTGCTTAAGTCTGAGGAAACTGAAATTGAGGCCTGATCTCTGAGAGAAGACTGACAGCCTGTTATGGCATCTGCTTGGTCCTTTCAATACCTTCTCAGTTACATAATGACAGCGCTTTAAGTCATGGTTCCCAACAGGGAGGATTTCAGGCTTCACAATGGGTACAATGAAATTTTGCTGGCAGATGCTGGCATAACAGGCCAAGATATTGGCATTTTCCATGATGGCAAGGGCTGAGGGAGTATGTTCCCCAATCTTCAGCACACAGCGCCACTTAGCTAAGTCACCTCCATCCTTCTTATACTGGGCACATCGTTCAGACAGGCCATCCAGCCCTTGGGTCTCGCCATTGGTTCCAGCAGGGGCACCACACCTTAATCTACCCTGATGCCCACAACACCGCCTTTAGACTTGAGAACTTGTGGGGAGGGACATCTATCATCTGCTTTCTGGTACAGTGTTTCATGGAAGAGGATCACCTCTCCTCTCCCAATACAGGGATTCACATGGTCAGCAGCAGTCAGCAGCAGCTGGCGGTGAAAGCGCCTGTTCTCTTTGGTGTTCTCAGTGCCAATGGACTGCAGCTGCTTGGCAATGCTTCCGGTGGCCTCATCGGCAGCCAGGATGCCCTTACCTGGAGCCACAATTCTATGAGCGATGTCAGAGAGCTGCTCCTTCTGCTCCAGGGTCAGTGCTGGATATGGGTAGGACATGGCGCCAGTGGTAGCCCGTTCCTGGCACAGGAGGCCATGGGTAAGCGAAAGGACTAAGGAGCAAACACAGCTCGAGTCACCAGAACCCCATTCCTTGGTGTGTTCCAAAAGAATTCAGCCTATTCAGCTGAGGGGGTGGGAGGGGCTTTTATGCCATTTTAATTAAGTTAATTTTATTCTTACATAAGGGAGAGTTGGCATTTTTATTAGGAGTGTTTCAATATCTAAATAAATTGAATTTCTCTCCTGTGAAGAATACACTGGGAAATGCAATAAACACAACTATCAATGCAGCATATTTTTTTCTGATAAGAATCCCATTAAATAGAATGTATCAGAGTCCTATATTTTTAATTTTTTAAATTTCACTTCACATAGTGTCCTCTTGTGTCCCGAATGACAGCATGTCATGTTTTATGTAGTTAAATAGTATTCTATTTTATATATGCACCATGTTTTCTTTATCAAACTGAAAACCCTTATACACAGGAAAAAAATCAAAAGAATGAAGACACAACCTATGATTAAATATTTGATAAGAAATTAATATCCAGAATATATAAAGAATTCTAAAAACTAAGTAGCAAAAAAAAAAAAAAAAAACCACAGATAACTTGATGTAAAAAATGGGTAACGTGGGGCTGGAGCGATGGCTCTGAGGTTAAGAGTATTGGCTGCTCTTCCAGAGGTCCTGAGTTCAATTCCCAGCAACCACATGGTGGCTCACAACCATCATCTAATGAGATCTGGCGCCCTCTTCTGGTGTGCAGGCATACATGCAGGCAGAATACTGTATACATAATAAATAAATCTTTAATTAAAAAAAATGGGTAACAGGCTGGGTGGTGATGCACACCTTTAATCCCAGCACTTGGGAGGCAGAGGCAGATCTCTGTGAGTTCAGGACCAGCCTGGTCTACAGAGTGAGTTCCAGGAGAGCCAAGGCCACACAGTGAAACCCTGTCTCGAAAGAAAAAACAAAAAAATGGGTAGCAGACCTTAACAGATACTTCTCTAAAGAAGCATATCTAGGGCTGGAGAGCTGGCTCAGAGGTTAAGAGCACCGACTGTCCTTCCATAGGTCCTGAGTTCAATTCCCAGCACCCACATGGTGGCTCACAACCATCTGTAATGAGATCTGGCGCCCTCTTCTGTGTACATAATAAATAAAAAATCTAAAAAAAATGCTCAATGAACAAATCAAAACCACCTCGCACATGTCAGAATGGATATCATCAAAAGGGGGAAAAAAGACAAATGCTCTGGAAGAAGAAGGGCTTTTGATAAGAAGAAAGTGATTGTCGGTGTCAACTCCAGGTACAGGTTGAGTGACTAAAGACTTAACTGTTGGGATGAGAGGTCAGGAAGTAAATTAGCAGTCATTTAGGAAATGTGAAATGTGCGTTCTAGGCTAGTGACAGTCAGCCTGGAGTACAATGCCAAAGGGAATGGCGGCTGATGAAATGGAGGCCACTTTACATTGTCTGTAAAGCACCCGAAGGCTTGCCTCCTCTCAACCCATGCCACTTTGCCCCTTCGTTTGTGTGTATGTGCAGACCACCTAATTGTAATAGGACTGCAATTAAACTCTGGGTAAAAGAAACTGTTAACTAACTAAAAGACCACCATGATTACTTAAATATTTACTATTCATTTGATATTTAATTTCTCAAAGTAAAATATTAAATTCGAATATCAATGGGAAAAACAGCTGGTGCTGAATATTCAAGCTCCCAGAGGAACACATTAATGAATCATTTCTAAAGCTGGACAGTTTCGTATGTAATCTGTTCAAGGGATAGGAACACAGTCTTTTCTCAATTATAGTTTTCTAAAATGAATATAAATACCTCATTAGTCTGTTCCCAAAATGGAAATGGCCCTTTGACATTATAATAATAAATGTTTGTTGGAGGAAATTTAGGCATTAACCTACTGTTGGTAAGGAAAAATGAGATATGGAGTTTCAATTTTGCAAGATTAACAATGTTCTAGCAGAGAGATGAGTTGCAGCTTGGTGGCAAGGCCCTTGCCTAATAAGTGAAAGGCCACCAGTACTGAGAACACAACAAAACCAATGCTCTGTGGCATGGATGTGGTGATGGTTACATGACTATGTAAATATATTTAATATCACCAAACTGGGCACTTACAGTAAATAAAATGGTACATTTTTATAGTACACATTTTATCACAAATTTTAAAACATTTGTTTTTAAAGGGATCAAATGTTTGGAAGCTAAAGCATAAGTTTGAGGCCAGACTAGGCTACAGAGCAAGGCCCTGAATGTAGGAAGGAGGAAAAGCAGGAGGAAGACAGACAAACAGACACTCTGAGGATGGAAGAGGACAAAGAAAGAGACAGAGAGACAAAGAGAAATATCACCATTTGGTCTGACTGCATATGTTATCATGTAGAATCTGTCCATCCATCCATCCATTCATTCATTCACTCACTCAACAGGTATTTCTCAAATGCTGGTTTCACTGCAAATGCTATTGTATAGACTCAGTCAGTTCATCCATACATACATACATACATACATACATACATTCACTCATTCAATAGGCATTTATCAGTTCAAGCAATATTCAAAGCATATGTCTTGGTGCTAAGAATAGAATAAAAAAGCTCTTTGAGTGCTAACTTCTATTTTTAAAGGTTTATTTTCTTTTTATTTGTGTGTATGCATATGTGTCTGCCACATGGAGGAAAGAATGTGGGTAGCCACGGAGAAAAGAAAAAAATGTCAGGTCCCCTAGAGCTAGACTAACAGGTGGTTGTGAGCTGCCCAGTACAGGTGTTGTGGACTGGATGTGGGTCCTTTGCAAGAGCAGCAAGTGCTCTTAACTGCTAAGCCGTTTCTCCAGCCCCTGGAACTAAGTTTTAATGGGAGAAACAGAAAATACACAAATAAATAGACAAGTATGAAATACTTCAGATAGCAGTAAGTGATGTAGAAAAATAAAACAGAAAAGAGACATAATGTGATGAGGAGGTTGTAAGTTTTTTGGAGTGCTGGGGATCAAATCAAGGGCCTCAACTCTCTAGACAAGTGCTCTAACACTAGGTTGTGTCCTCAGCCCAGGGGTACTCCATCCATATCTGTGGGCTTCACATCTGCAGCTTCAAACAACCAAAGAGCAAAAGTATTCCCCAAACAATGCAGCTAGCTTGGCATGGTGATATACACACATGTCATCCTAGCACTGGGCAACTACAGTCAAGAGGACCACAAATTTACAGGCCATTCTGAATTACATAGAGACCCTGTCTCAACAACAAAATGAAATGAAACGAAAAACAAGAAAAGATGGGGTGGAAACGTTGCATTGGTACCAAAAAAGTACAGCTCATTTTTGTTATTTTCTAAACAATTCTGGATAACTACTCTTCAACTAGCATTTACATTACACTGACAGATTAGTCATTAAGAGATGATTTTGAAGCACAGAAGAGGATGTCCATACTTACATGCAAACACTGTGTCATTTTCTATAAGGGACTCAGACATAGATGGATTTTGGTGTTCTTGAGGAATTGTCGAACCAGTTCAATGCATACTGAGGGATGACAGTATGAGGAAGGATTCATTGATAAAAGGGCATTTGGGGGGCTGAGAGATGGCTCAGAGGTTAAGAGCACTGACTGCTCTTCCAGAGGTCCTGAGTTCAATTCCCAGCAACCACATGGTGGCTCACAACCATCTGTAATGAGATCTGGTGCCCTCTTCTGGCCTGCAGGTCATACATGCTGTATACAAAATAAGTAAATAAATCTTTTTTTAAAAAAGGGCATTTGGATACAGCTCTGAACAAAAAAAGAGGGAGCAGGCCATGAAGACATCTAGAATAATCATTTTAAGCAGAGGGAAAAAATGACTGGCTGCTGTATTGGGATTAGATGAAAGAAGGTCAAGGAAAGAAACCGGACAAAATTAAGAAGCTATCACAAAGCTGGGCAGTGGTGATGCATGCCTTTAATCCCAGTACTTGGGAATTGGAAGTAGATGGATCTCTGTGATTTCGAGGCCAGTCTGGTCTACAGAGCGAGTTCCAGGACAGCCAGGACTACACAGGGAAACCCTGTCTCAAAAAAATCCAAAGGAAAAAAAAATCCATCACTTAACCTAGGCAGAAAAATGATGGCAGTGAAGATGGTATACATACATTGAAGGTGGAGCCAACATAATTTTCTCAAGAGCTGTCTTTAGAGAAGGGTTGATTTTGATTGGGTGTGTGCTTCTCACATAGGTAACATGTTCTCTGTTAAATAGATTACAAAATGAAGTACAAAGGTGAATATTTGGGGTGAATAGCTGAGTGGTAGAATATTTGGGTAGCATATATAAGGCCCTGAGTTTGGTTCTCAGCACTAGAAAAATAGTGGGGAGATACTTATGGAAATGGAAAAGGAAAGCCAGAATATAATATTGACTTATAAAAGCTTCAAATAGGTCAGTGGTTAAGAGTAAATACTACTCTTACAAAGGGCCTGAATTCAGTTTCCAGCACCCATGTCAGGCAGTTTTCAACCATCTGTCAACTCCAGCCCTGAGAGATATAAAACCCTCTCTGTAGGCCCGTACACGTGTCTCACACACACACACACACACACACACACACACACACACACACACACAGAGAGAGAGAGAGATGTTGGGGAATATTATTTTAAGGTATGTTATTTTTATTTATGTTGCATGTGTTTAACTCTGTGAAGCTGTTTTATTTTGCATGTCTAAAACACTTGATGGTCTAGTAAAGAGCTAACAACCAATAGCAAGGCAAGAGAAAGGATAGGCAGGGCTGGCAGGCAGAAAGAATTAATAGAGGCCGGGCGGTGGTGGCACATGCCTTTAATCCCAGCACTCGGGAGGCAGAGGCAGGCGGATCTCTGTGAGTTCGAGGCCAGCCTGGTCTACCAAGCGAGTTTCAGGAAAGGCGCAAAGCTACACAGAGAAACCCTATCTCAAAAAAACAAACAAACAAACAAAAGAATTAATAGAAGAAGTCTGGGAAGAAAAATCAAGGAGAAAGAACAAGGAGAAGAGGATGCCACCCAGCCAGCCATGCATGGAGTAAAAAAGAAAAGGTATACAGAAATAGAAAAAGGCAAATCCCAGAGGCAAAAAGTAGACGGGCTAATTTAAGTTAAGAAAAGTTGGCAAGAAACAAGCCAAGCTAAAGTTGGGCATTTGTAAGTAAAAATAAGCCTCCATGAGTGATTTCTTTGGGATCTGGGTGGTGGGCCCCACAAAGAGACAAAGAGAAAAAAAAAAAAACCAACAAAAACAGAGACAGAGAGATTAAAAAAAAAACATAAGATTAAATCTTTTTAAAAAGCTTACAACTACCACAAATAGCAGAAAACCTTGAAAAATGGCCTAACTTTCCTGGCACACCCATACATTTCTGTATTTTGGGATGTATGCTATTTGTCTCTCTGGCCATATGATGACTTTATAATGTGTTTAAATGAAAAGAACAGAAAATTAGTTCTATTTTTTCCTCTGTCATAGTTTATCAAAATTTGTACAACTGATATTTTGGTCTCATTTTCTTCTTTACTGTGATAAAGTTTTTAATTAATGTTGTAACAATGTGAGAGGTTTCTGACAGGTTCTTCTTTTTGTTTACATATTTGGCTTTTTTCCTCTCATATTTACAATTGGATCACCAATAATTCTAATGACAAAACACAAAATTAACCAGAAATAAGACATTCATAAGAATAGCTGGTATATTTAACGATTAATATTGTATTATATTAAGTTATGCAGTAACATAAGAAAATTGCTATTAATAATTCATACAATGAGTTGATAATATTTTTAGGCTTTTTGTGCCTTGAGCATTTATTTTTCCAGACTATTTTTCTGTGTCTGAAATAATTTCATCTATCATTTAATCAGAATCTGCCAGACTTCATCAGAATAAGATGAGTCAGATACACTCAAATATAATCTAATATGCTCAAATGCATAAAAACATGCAAATTCACAGACAGGCAAAAATTACTATTTGTAGAACTCCTACTGGTTTGGCTCTGAAAACACAAGGTCTCTGACAAATTTTATTTCACAAATTTCCTAGAAAAACTGTAGTCATTATGAAAAACTGTATGGAGGCTCTTTAAATAAAATAATTATATGATCCAGTAATTTAACTTCCATGTATTTATCCAAAACAACTAACACTGAGCCCTGAAGGAAACGTTTGGACTCCCATATTCACTTCTTCATCATCCACAACAGCTAAAGTATGGAAGCAACTGTGAATAAACAGACTAAGAAAAAGTGTTGCATCTATATGTGGAATGATATTTAATATCAAAGAGGATATCACCATATATGTATATAGATAAGCCTGGGCATTAAGATACGTGAAATAAACCAGTCACAAAAAAATACTGCAGGATTCCACTTATATGTGGAGTCTAAACTAGTCAAAGGCATAGAAGCAAAGACTAGAATAACGGATGCCAGGGGCTAAAAATAGTGGATGCTAGGAACCGGAGGGCAGAGGCCATGGGGAGGTGCCGTCCAATAGTTATAAAGTTTCAGCTATGCAATATGACTGAGTTATAGAGATTTGTTAGACAACCTTGTATCCACAATTTAAAATACTGTACTATGTGCTTAACATTGGTTAAGAGGGTACATCTCATGGTCAGAAAACTTTCATTCTTACTAGGCAATACTGAATCCTTCATATATGATTTTACATGCCCAGCGAATAATCTTTCAGACTAGATTCCAGACCTTATTTCTCTTCAGTTACACACTGGAAAATTCTAGCTGCTATACGCTTGTTAGATCAAGATATGATCTTTCGTCCTGCACCATTAGTCAGTACCCTGAGAAGTAAGAGTATTCCTGGAAGCCATTTCTATGCTAAAGTGGCTGGCCATGGCACAAAAGTAACTGCCAGTAATGTGAATGCATTTCATTAAATCCCTCATAAATGTAAGTTCAATTCAGTTTGTCCTCTGCATGGCCACAAAAAATGTCCACAGCCACTTCAATGACAATGTCACCATGAGGAAAGAGCAATGGAAAAGCCAGAACAAAAAGAGATTTTTTTTTTTTTTTGGCTAATTTCATTTTGTTTTGGTTGATTTTTTGTTTTGATTTGCTTTTGAAACAGGGTCTCACGTTGCCTAGTCTCGCCTTGAACTTGCTTTGTAATTTGTAAAATTTGACCTTGAAGTCCTGTCTCCATCTCCCAAGTGCTGAGATTATGGCCACGCATCACTATATCTGGCTCTGCTTTGACTGATTCCAACTAAACTATTTTACTTTTGCAAATTTGACAAAAACATGCAACAATGTTAGTGCACTACTGGGACCTTGGAGGGAGCTGCTGCAGGTAAAGAGCTGGGACATTTAACTTCACTAGCTTCACAGTAAATTTAGTACTATATGTGGAGTGTGAGAGGAGAGCAAGGTGGTGTGTGTAGCTCCATGGTAGAGAGCACTCCCCTAACACATGTGAAGTCATGCATTTGATCCCCAAGTCTAAATCATAAAATAAAGAAAGTAATTAAGAATAATACCAAGGTTTTGGGCCTGTGCAACCATCTGGGTGGAGTTACCATTTACTAGGATACAGAAGATTAAGGGCAGTCTTCAGTTCACATTCAGCTCGAATCTTCCTAGCCAAAGTAAATAGTATCTTCACAATAGTCCTAACTAGCTATGATGCCTATGAACCACACCAATAACCAACCCTGCATGATACTCCTAAACGTGCAATAGTGGCATTCATATCTTAGTAGTAACCAATAGCTATCAGATTGGACTTAAGGCTTGCTTAACAAGAGGGAAATCATTTCTGGTAATGGAAATCTAGCCAACTCCCCGGGGCTAGTGAGATCATACATCTTAAGAGGAGAACCTACTACAGCCACTTTGCTAAACAGAATAACTCCTAACTGCACTCTAAATATTTACCCTTATGCCCACAGATAAGTGTAGCCCTCACCCCTCATCAAAGAAGCTTCTTTTTGCAGCAGATGGAGACCATGACAGAAAAATACAACCAACCAGTCAAAATGCAGAGAACAACTGACTGTGGGGTGCCTAGCCCAAATGGCTACATCTACAATACAACTCCTTCAAGTAAGGCTCAGGGAACATAACAAAAGAAAGGGTGGAAAGATTGTAAGAGCCAAAGCGAGAGGACTGCAAAGTCTGCTGTAAGATGTGTCTCATAGAAATGAGAGGGAAGTTAACGCCCATGATGCTTCTATAATATGACTGCCTAAACAGGACCTGAACAACAACACCACAAATAGACATGCTCATGTGGCAGGGGAAATCCCAAGGTGTCCCACCCCTAGACAAAGTACTACAGGCAACTAATGACTGCTGAGAGAGGGAGAATGAGCCTCTCCCTGGGATGAGCCCCCTAATTGATCATCGAATACAAAGTCACATACACACAAGCGACACTAAACAGACTCAGCAGGTTATAGTTAGATGTTTATGCATAAAAAGAGGCCATGGATTTAACAGGGATTGAAGGAGAGAACAATATGAGGGTTGCTAGAAGGAAAGGGAGGGGAAAATGATGTAATTATATTTTAATTGAATTTTTTGGGGGGGTGTCAAGACAGGGTTTCTCTGTGTAGTTTTTGTGCTGTCCTGGAACTCACTTGGTAGCCTAGGCTGGCCTTGAACTCACAAAGATCTGCCTGCCTCTGCCTCCCAAGTGCTGGGATTAAAGGCGTGCGCCGCCGCCGCCGCCGCCGCCGCCGCCGCCGCCGCCACCACCACCACCACCACCACCACCACCAACAACAACAACAACAACAACAACAACAACAACAACAACAACCTGTTTTAATTGAAATTTTTTTAAAGATTTATTTATGTATTGTATGTATCTGAGTGTTTTATCTTCATGCATGCCTGCAGGCCAGAAGAGGGCATCATATTCCATTACAGATGGTTGTGAGCCACTATGTGGTTGCTAGGAATTGAACTCAGGACCCCTGGGAGAACAGCCAGTACTCTTAACTGCTAAGCCATCTCTCCAACCCAAAATTTTTTTTTTAATTTTTAAGAAAAAGGTCGCCGGGCAGTGGTGGCACACGTCTTTAATCCCAGCACTTGGGAGGCAGAGCCAGGTGGATCTCTGTGAGTTCGAGGCCAGCCTGGGCTACTAAGTGAGTTCCAGGAAAAGGTGCAAAGCTACACAGGGAAACCCTGTCTCGAAAAACCAAAAAAAGAAAATAAGTTCAGTTTAGTAAATTTAAAACTTAAGGTAGGAGCTAGGTCATAGTGGCACATGCCTTTAATTCCAGCACTCAGGAGGCAGAGGCAGGGAGATCTCTGTGAGTTTGAGGCCAGCCTGGGCTACAGAGCAAGTTCCAGGACAGCCAGGATACACAAAAACAGCCATCTCAAAAAACAAACAAACAACAGAAAAAAAAAAAACTTAAGGTAGGGACTGGAGAGATGGTTCTGTAGGAAAGAGCACTGACTGTTCTTCCCAAAAGACCCAGGTTCAATTCCCAGCACCTACATGACAACTAACAACTATGAATAACTCCATTTCCAGGTGATCCAAACTGTTCTGGCCTCCAGAGACACTGCACACACCTGGTACATATACATGCACATGGACAAAACACTCGTAAACATAAAATATAAATTAAAAAAACTTAGGCATCCGTTAGACAGCTAACAGGAAATCTCGAGTAGGTAGCTGGCTACGAGTCAAGAGAAGTTGATTAAAGGAAAAATAGGAAGACTATAGATAGTAAATTGCTTTTGAAAACGTGAAATTAGATATGGCAGAGTTGAAGGTGTGGCACACACCTGTAAACCCAACATGGTGGTAGCCGGAGAATCATAGCCTGAACTCCATAGTGAGATTCTCAAAAAGTGTGGGGCAAGAGGTTGGGGAGATAATTAAATTAAATTGGTAAAGTATTTGCCACACAAGGTTCAGAGTTCAATCTGTCCCCAGCACTGGCATCAAAAAGCAAGACAACACAGTACAGATCTGTAATCCCAGTGCTGCAGAGGCAGAGATGGGAAGCTCTCTGGGGCCTGCTGGCCAATCAGTCTAGCTAAATCCAGGACATCCAGATTCAGTGGGAGAGCCTGTCTCAAAAAAAGTGGAAACAATATTAAAAGACACCAGCCTCAACCTCTGGCGCGCGCACACACACACACACACACACACACACACACACACACACACACACGACAACAAACAAACAAATAAAAATATACATATGAAGGAAAGGAAAGAGAAAACAAATGGTCCAGGACAGAGCCCTTGGGAAATTCTATTAGAGGAATTGGAAATGGAGGTAAAGGAGATCAAGAAAGGGAGCCAAGAGAGTAAGTACAGGTGTCCTACAAGCCAAGTAAAACAGCGTTTCAAAGTGGAAGTAGTGACCAGCTATCTCCAGTAACGTGAGGAAAGAGAGCTGAACATTAGGATCAACTGATGTATATCAAAGAAAACAAAGAGTGAAACTGTAGAACAGTGATCACATTTCATGAATTGGAACCTGCTTTTTGCCCTTGGAATCCTTCCCTGTATAAGTTTATTTTAACTTATTGAATATAAGTGCTACCATAATTTATTTACCGAATCACCAACATCAACCCCCCCCCTCCCGCCTTTTTGTAGTACTGGGAATAGACTGACAGCAATTCACATGCTAGGCAAGCACAGTGCCACTTAGCTCTAGTCTCAGCCTCACACCCAGGGCCTTTTTGATGCACGCTTAGGCTGTTGTAAGCAACGCTGTGATGAAGATCTGCAAGCACACTTTTTTTGTGCAAAATACAGATTAGGCTCTGAATTCTGGAATTGCTAAATAAAGACTACAGGCATTTTCAGTTTTGATGGGCATTGTCATATTGCCTCCAATGTATTTTCTCATAGATAATATATAAAACTGTCTCTCCCCCATTCCCCATCCCCAATCTCTGAAGCACTGGATACTAACAATCTTTTAATCCTCACCAATTTGATAGATTATAAATAGCTAGTTAATTTGCATCACTTTGATCACTGATGACACAGAACAGCTTTTTATGTTTATTCCCATTTGTATTTCTTCTTTTGTATGACAACTGGGTTGTTTGCCAAGTTTTCCATTTGAAGATGTGCCTTCCCTTTATTTTAACCAATTTGTGAGAATCATGCTATATAAGTTGCAAGTCTTTTCTCTGGATGCATTGTTTGGCTTTCAACATTAATTATGGTCTTTTTAATAGAGGTTTTTTAAAACGTGATCTAAGCTTTCATTATTCTCTTTTAATGGCTTCTGCCTTCAATGTCCCATCTGATTGTTTTTTAACAAGAGCTACAGAAATGGATTTTAAGATTATTAACCCAAAGCTTAGAGAGAACACGTTTTCTTTTCATAGCTAATCAGGCATCTGCAAAGCAGACAAAATTGCTTTTCTCCACCCCCAACTTTATATTATTGGCAAAAACCATTATCTAATTGAGACTTCTATGTATTCAATGAATGCTTCTGTGTATTTGGCCTGACAATGCCCAGGGACTAATGGGACTGTGTGTTCTCTCTAAGGAAAATGAGTACAAACATGAGTAAGGCAGCCTAATATGAGATTGTGCATGTCCTTTAGACAATATAACATTTTCAGCATATGAAGTGCATGAGTTTGTGGAAGCACAATTTTCTGGCTTTCAATGCATTTTGGTTTTGTTCTATTTAAAAAGCAGTATTGAAATAAAGCAATTACGTTCCAAACCACTTTGAGTCGTGAGTTCTTTGAAAACTCTTTAGGTAAGATGGTTCTTCCTTGCTTGAATCACTAGGAATCCATGAAATGAAGTAAATTCCATAGTAATTATATATAGAAAGATGAATTTTCCTTTTATCCAAAAGTGTCCATTGCCTGCATTCTGTCCTTCCTCATCACCCATTATTTATTCACCCATTATTCTTCTTGTCCTTACACACCAATATGCACATTTGCTTACATATATATACTGAGATCTCCATATGAGGGAGAACATTTGGGGTTTTTTTGGATACTAGAATCATGAAAGAAGACATAAAGAACATTTTTTTCTGGTTTTGGAACCAGAAATAAAACACAACTCTGTCAAGGATTTGGGGTTGTTGTGATGGATAAGTGCATAAAAATGTATTTGATAGTGAAAATGTAAAGCCTATTGTGAAGCTCCACAGCTTCAATATGGCTATTCTTACTGTATAGAAGTTCATTGTAGGTGTTTAGAGCTCAAGTCACTGTGTAATATTTTTATTTCCAAGTTCTTTATAATAAATAAATAAATAAAAAGTATGCATTATAGAATTTTGTTGCGAACTAAGTGTAACATTTTAGTGATTAAGATGTCAACTCAAAAAATGTTATCAGGTTGGGGATTTAGCTCAGTGGTAGAGCGCTTGCCTAGCAAGCACAAGGCCCTGGGTTCGATCCTCAGCAGCAACAACAAAAAAAAAATGTTGTCAATTACCTGTGGAATAAAATTCTCAGTCTTTGTTTTCCCAAAGCAGTTCAGATGTTTAATACATACATTTTGAATTCAATAAGTATCCAAAGAAAGAATAATCAAATAGAGTATCCAGCCTTCAAGTGCTACAAAAGAAGCTTACAATTAAAAAATGTTTTTTAAAATATCACAATATTTAAAGAGTACCAGCAAGATGGCTCAGTCAATTCAATCTCCAAGACCCAAATGGTGGAAGAAGGGAACTGACTCCCACAAATTGTCTTCTGGCCTTCATATGTGTTCTATGGCACGTGAGTACACAGAGAGAGGAAGAGAAGGAGAGATGGAGGAAGAGAGAGAAAGAAATATAAATGTAAAAAAATTAAGCCGGAGATACTTTAGGCATTCCTGGTAGAGAAGCAAAACAATGCAGGCCACTAGAATTGTTTCCTTTATCTTTAATATCAGAAATGGAAAGTTATGAAACCATCAGACATAAAACAGATAACCAGCCAGAACTTACAACAGAACAAATTATCCCATTAATAAGAACAATAAACATCTAGAACTAAATAAAAAATTTACTTGAGAAGCTTTGTGAAGAAAGCTTCTATGTAATTCTATATGGATCCTGGCTATGTGTATGTATGTATGTATACATATAAACTATATAACACTAGTATAGGGTAGAAAACAATATACAAATATATACCTTATAGACATAATTTTGGTTGTTGATTTGTTGTTATGTGAGACAAAGTTCTCACTATGTTGCCCAAGCAGACAACAAACTCTTATGCTCAAAAGATCCTCTGTCTTAGTCTCCCCAGCAGTTGGGACTATAGGAATGCCACACTACAGTTAATGACATAGCTCAGTCCTAAATAGGAAGATACAACGTGATAATGATATTAGTTTCCACAAATTGATCTATAAAATCCAATACAAACCTAACCAAATTTCAGAAAGAAATTCCCTGAAGGGTCAAATGAGGAACTTGACAGAATTATCATAAAATGCATTCACTTACAAAAACACTAGGGTAATGTGTGGGGACTGAACCTACCTATTCTCTCAGTGAAATGGGAAACAAAGCCAGCAGCTGAGAGTGAAGCTGTGGGAAGCTATGAAGACACAGGGGCTTGAGGAGAAAGCAGGCATTGAGAGGGTCATTCCCACAGGCCTGGAATCAGCCAGGGTTATCGGTTCCTGCATGGCCCTTCATCAAGGCAAGAAATATGTGGACTTGTAATGTTGCTTTGTCATTATAGGTCTCATGGTGGTTTATACCAGCTTGTAATTATTGTAAACTAACCACAGTGAGATTGATGATTTCCACCTGGTGTCCATGTGACACCCTCTCCCACCAAGGGTTCTAAGTTGAGACTGAATGCACTATGCCCATGTGACTGTCAAAACTGTTTTCTAACAACTTCATTTTAGACTCTGGTCACTCTGGGGAAGTCACAATCCAAATCAGAAGTATTTGGTTCTCAGCAACAGAGCCTCTGTCAGGGCTCTAAGTTGCTACCACTCCCCAGTACTGCTCTCCAATCACAATGTCCTGGTCTGTGTTTTTCTCAGTGTAAATTCCCCAAATAATAGTTCAGATTAACGATGAAATGCTTATAAATTTTCTTAGATTCATTCCATCTCTAGACCTGATGACTCCAGTGGAAGCCAACGAAACAGTTTCTAAATCCTCAAATGAGAGAAACAGCCACTAGACCCTTTTATAGAGACTCTAGGCTGGGAGGCTCTGCTCAAACAGCCAGTGCATTTCTTTCTTTAACATTTCCTCACTGCAACAGAGGCTAAAAGGTGATTCTGAAATAGAGGACCCTGTCATGGAAGGCAGGCTTATAAAAGACTCCAGAAAGGGTTTCAGAAAAAGCATAAAAGATATGTGACCAGACATGGCTGAGAGAAGGGGACAATGGAAAGAAGGCAGGTGTGTAACAGCACAGCAATTAAGATTAAGTTCAGCAACTGCAGACACCACTATGGAGCTGCCTCAAAAAATTAAACATAGGTCCTGGAGAGACCACTCAGTGGTTAATGATGCTCTTCCAGAAGACCCAGATCCAATTTCCAGTACCTTGTGATGCTTACAAACATCTGTAACTCTAGCTCAATGGGACCCAAACCCTTCTTCTGGACTCTGAAGGCACCCTGCATATGCAATACACACACATACACACACACACACACACACACACACACACACACACACACACACACAGGGGTGGGGGGTAGATTTATATAACCCTAAAGAAGAGCAAAATCACAATTTGGATCATGACTTCCCCAGAGTGACCAGAGTCTAAAATGAAGTTGTTAGAAAACTATTTTGACAGTTACATGGGCATAGTGCATTCAGTCTCAACTTAGAACCCTTAGTGGGAGAGCTATCACATTGACACCAGGTGGAAATCATCAATCTCACTGTGGTTAGTTTACAATAATTACAAGCTTGTCATTTGCAAGAAAATTGAATGGAATTAGAGTTAATTGTATCAACTGGAATATGCCAGGCATCTAATTTTTGTTACTGTGACTTTTTCAAAACCATAGTAGTATGAGAGGTGAGACTTGGGAGAATTGTAGAACAGATCAGGGGTTGCAATGCTGCTCTATAGTAATACAACTCCAGACTGACTCATCGTGGATGTCCTACTACCCCACAGTCATAGGTCTATCTTATACTGCTGTACTATTGTTTCTAAGGGTCTTACATGCTTTTATATGCTCATTTCCAATTAAAGAAAGTTTAGGTACAGCACTCTGACTTCCCTATTTAGCAATTTCTTTAAATGATAAAAATTAATTCATGATATACCAGATATTTGAAAATATGAAGGTTAATAACAACATCCACACTGATTAATGTGCCTTAGGAAAGGTCATGCATATTTATCAACTAATTAGGATTTTATAATCAAAGGAATAAAGAGGAATTCCTTGGGAAATATAAAATAAATAAATAACTACAATATTTTCATTAGTGTTGACAATGTTCCTTTGAGCCTCTTTGAGTGCTAGCAACTGATGTATAAATTAAATGGTTTGTATTTGGTATTTAAGAGCTTTAGCTCATTAGAAGTATTTTCTAACATGCTGTGTGGGCAGGAGGTAATACTGGTGTTAGAGCTTGTGTTAAGGATGTGTCAGGCCTGGGCTCAGTTCTCGGTTTTCAGTACAAATAATTTTAAAACACATGTGTGTTTGGAAACACCCTGTGATGCTTACAGCTCTATATGAAGAAAATGACCCATAACTCCTTTCAAATCCTGAAAAGAATGTTTGAAAAGACTAGTCTCCAGATTCCTGTGAGACATGAAACCTTCTCAAAAGTTTATGGAGAGTTTGACCAAAGTAAAACACCCCAACTCTTAGATCAGGAATGAAAAACTATTAGTACAGCTTGTAGTCTGAATCCATGTTACCACTGTTTTCTGTTCAGCCCATGAGCTAAAACTGACTTCTGTACATGTATTAGTCAGAGTTTTCTAGAGTAACAGAACTTATAGAATGAATCATTCTTTATATATAGAAAGGGGATTTATTAGAATGACTTACTGTCTGTGGTCCAACTAATCCAAGAATGGCCACCTATGAATGAAAAGTCCAAGAATCCAGTAATTGTTCAGTCCATAAGGCTGGATGTCTTAGCTGGTCTTCTGTATATGCCAGAATCCCAAAGAAGTAGGCTCTAATGCCAGGGAAGGAATGGACTTGCCAGCAGAGTGAGGACACAAGCAAAGAGCAAAAGCTTCCTTCTTCCACGTCTTTTTATAGGTTATCACCAGAAGATGTGGCCCCGATTAAAGGTGGCTCTTCCCACCTCAAATGATCTGGATTAAAGGTGGCTCTTCCCACCTCAAATGATCTGGATTAAAGGTGGCTCTTCCCACCTCAAAGCTCTGAATTAGAAGTGGGTCTTCCCACTTCAAAAGATTTAATTAAGAAAAAAGTCCCTCACACATGTAATCAGTCATTTAGGTTTTAGTTAATTCCATATGTAGTCAAGTTAACAACCAAGAATAGTCATCACAGTATATTTAACGATTCAGAGAAAAATAAAAGATAGACATTCTATGGCACATAAAATTATATGAAATTCAAATTTTAATGTCCATATAAAAAAATAAAGTTTTTATTAGAACACAGCTTCCCTCAGCATACACAAGGGCTACACAGGTCTGCACCAGTTTGGGGTCCTAGAGTTGAAAGGAGAAGTGGACGTGCCCCCATCCTTAACCCAGAAGCAATCCCCAGTTGACAACCACATGCAAATGAAAAATTTAGTTTCTTCCAAGAAAGTCTCACTCAGGAAACAAACTACTCTTAAGGATAGGCTGCATGTCCAGCAGTAGATGCCAACAGAAAGTGAACTCAGCAGCATCTTTGGCAGTTCCTCATCTCATAATGTTGTATCAGGACTCTTCCTTTTTTGTTTGTTTACCTTATAATTTTTTATTTTATTTATACATTTTTCTTCTCTCTTTTTACCCTACAGATCCTTTATGTATATTTTGGTCTTCAGTTCTCTTTTTTTATAGGATTCCTGACTATGCAGAAGAGTGAGTCTCTGTTTCTTGTGCCTTTTCTTGGGCTGTTCTCTTTCTGTTTGCTTTTTCTGTCCAATTCTGATGTGTTAGTCTTTTGTTTTATCTTATTATATTTTATTATTAGTCCATAGAAGCCCATTTGTTTTCTTATAAGAGACAGAAAGAGGGTGCATCCAGATGGGAGGGAAGGTGGGGAGAAGCTGGGAGAAAAAAATCTATTTTCAATAAAAGTGGGGGGAATGCAGCCTCCCTTACTCATTCATGTATTGATGGCTGTTCTTATCCACTTCCTGTAGTGTAGCAAATTATCACAACTAAATGGCTCAGTACAACACCAGTGTATTATCTCATTGTTTCTCTGAGTCACAACAGGATTGAGCAGAATACTCTTCTCAGAGTATCACCAGGCTAAACTCAAGTGTTAGCTGGAGCTGGAGCAGCTATCTCACCTGAATCTCAATGCACCTTTTTTTGTTCCTCCTCCTTTCTTTTTGGTAGTATTTTATTTGTGTTCTAACAAATAAAGCTTGCCTGGGGATCAGAGGGAAAAGCCAGCCACTATTTTAAACGTAAAGGTCAGGCAATGGTAGCACACACCTTTAATCCTAGCATTCGGGAGGCAAAGATTCATCCAGATCTCTGTGAGTTCACTGGGAACAGAGCCAGGCATAGTGGAACACACCTTTATTCCCAGCACTAGTTAACCATAGAGGTCTGGAGGTCTGTACACACAGACAGGAAGTGATAGAGCTGGGTGGAAAGAGGAAGTGATGTAGCTGGACAGAGAGAGGAAGTAACATGGCAGGGCACAGAAAGGTATATAAGGCACGAGTATACAGGAAGTAGATCTCTTGGGCTGAGGATTTCCTAATGGTAAGAACTTGTGGCTGGCTTGTTTTATTCCTCTGATCTTTCAGCATTCGTCTGAATATCTGGCTCCAGGTCTTTTTAATTAATAAGAACTTTTAAGATTTTTGTTGCATTTCTTTTCTTTTTTCTCTTTCTTTTATTCTGTCATTTTCATTTTGACACAGGGTTCACACTGTGCCCCCAAGCTATCCTTAAACTATCAACCTTCATGCCTCAATCCCCCAAGTGCTGGCATTGCAGGTATGTGCCAGCACACCTTCAAAATCCTCTTTGAAGTTCCCATGGTTGTTTCCAGAAAGTAGTACCTTACACTGGTACAACTAAATGCCCAGTCTCATATTGGACTTCAGCCCAAGGCTACTCTGAACTCTTAGAAGCTGCCTATCTTCCTCAGCATGCATCACTTTTATGGTCTTTAAAATTATTTAAAAATTTGAATCTCTCTTCTTGGGAGAAACAGAAAAATCTGATTTCCTTTAAAGACAAGGACATAGCAAGCCTACCAAGGATAATGTAGATCAACTGATTTGGAACCTAGTCACACTTCCAAAATGTCTTTGCAGCAGTATCTAGATTAATGTTTGATTTAGCAACTGAAATAAAGTATGCAGATATCAAGGGTCAGGAATCTGGGAATCATCTTAGAATTCTGTGTAACACATTGTTTTACCATACAGTGACACTTGTGAGTAAGGTTAATGGAACTTGTATTAGTTACTTTCCTATTGTTGCAATAAGACAACATGACCAGGCAACTTACAGAAGGAAGGGTTTATTTGGTGCTTATGGTTCCAAAGGGTTAGAGTCCATCATCATCACAGTAGGGACACATGGTAACAAGCAGGCATGGCAAATGGAGCAGGAAGTTGAGAGCTAAAGTTTCACCTCTTGAGCCACAATCAGAAAGAAGACTAAATTTGAAATAGTGGGAGTCTTTAAACTCCCAAAGCCTGCCCCCAGCAATATACTTCCTCCAGCAAGGCCACACCTCCTATGTTTCCCAAACAACGCTACTAACTAGGGACCAGTATTCAAAAGCCAGAGCCTAGGAGGACAATTCTCAGTCAAACCACACAGAGTCCACATAGCCTACTTGTTGTCCAGTCCTTTAAAATATGCCCCCCCCCATCACATGGGTTTTTGTTGTTTGTTTGTCTGTCTGTTCTGTTTTGGTGTGTGCATGTGCATGCATGTGTGCATGCTTGTGATGATATATATGGAGGACAGAGAACAACTTTCAAGAGTTGTAGTTCTCCTTCCACCACAAAGGCACCGGGGATGAAACTCAGCTCATCAGGCTTGGCAGCAAGCAACTTTACTTACTGAGCCATGTCACTGACCTACAGCATGTTTTCTAACCCCTGTCCCAAATTAACCTGAAATTCAAACTCAAGAACTGTGTGATCCCTGTTAAGCAAATAACACTAAGGGTAATATAACAGAAAGAAGATATCATAAAAATGGGGAAATAGTATCAAACTGTTTAGGCTCTTTATTTTTATTTATTTGTTTATATACTTATTTAATTTTGAGACAAGGTCTCCCTAAGTAGACTAGGCTAGCCTCAAACTCATGATCCTCTTGACTCAGATGCTACCACATCTATCTCTATTTAGACTCTTCATGACACACACAACAAATATATGATACTGAACTAATGAAAACTTTTGAAATGAATCATTGCCAGCACACACCAAGGGAATAATAAAAGAAGTCATGTCATAAAGTTATATATGACTATCTTTACTGAATTGTTATAATTGCTTCTCTGGGTTGTTTCTATTTGTTTTTGTTGTTGCTTGTTTTTTTTTTTGTTTTGTTTTGTTTTGTTGTTGTTTTGAAGTGCTAGGGATTAAGGCCAGGACGTTGCTCATACCAGACAGACACCTACCACTGAGATATATACCCAGGCCTGTTTTGACACAGGGTCTCCTATGTAAACCAGGCTGGCTTTGAACTAGCTATTGTCCTGCTTCTGCTTCCTACATGCTGGGGATACAGGCATGTGCCATGTCCAGCTCAAATATTGACTTCTGTACATTGAAGTCCCCTGTTACAGCCTCCACTGATCTCATGGCACTCTGTCCACTCTCTAGGTAACCACTATATTTTCCAACATGTGCTCCTCTACCTAGTGACATCTGTTTGCTGTGTTTTGAAACTTTTCTGTGATTTGATTTTTATGCCAAATCTTTTTATGACTTTTTCCACTTCTTTGTGTATAGTTATATAAAATGTGTTCACTTTTACTGCTATCTAGTGTCCTACTATATGATATCAGCATGGTTTCCTTTTCTATTCTACTGATATTGTTCATTAGTGTTCTACCCAGTCATTTGCCAGTACAAACAATTCTACTGGAAACAATCCTGTGTACTCTCTTCACTCAGATATGAAAAATACCTCTATCATATTTTCCAGGAAGCGCAATTTCCATTTCATTTTATTTTGAAACTGATTCCATTTCCTTTTATTTTGAAACTGATTCCATTTCCTTTTATTTTGAAACTGGGTTAGCAGTGTAAGCTAACCCAGAACTCACTATGTAGCCCAGGCTAACCTCAAATTCATGATCCTTCTGCATTTCTGGGTCTTAGAAAATATATCTAAGTTCATCTTTATTATATACTACCAAATTCTTCTCCAAGATACTTCTATCAAAATATGTTCCACCTAATGGGGAATAGTTCCTTTTTCCCTAGAGTCCTTATAGATAACAAGTATTATCAGATTTTAATTTTTACCAATCTCATGGGTATGAAGTAGTCATTATTTAATTTTGCATTTTTCATGATTACAAGTTATATTAAATGTTTCCATATTTTCATTTTCCCTTCAGATTTCTTCTTCTGTTAACAGCTTGCCCATAGCCCTTGACAATTTTCCTCTTAAGGCACTTGTTAGTTTTTAATTGATGTAGACTCTTTGCATATTCTGAATACTAATCATTATCATTTATATTCATGTATTCATTTTCATGATAAGTATGTATTTCATTATTATATTCTATGTGCTGGACATTATTTGAGAAAGAAAGAATATGGCAGCCAGAAACACAAAGCCCTCACTCTCAAGGGGATGATTTCTAATGAAGAGACAGACAATAAATAAAAGAGCAAATAGGTTACAGACAGCTAGCATAGCAAGGGCTATGTAGACAAAGCAAGGGAAGGATTGAAGCAATGGCAGTATTATCAACAGGCTGCTCAAAGAAGGAGTCTCTGAAGTAGCATGTACAACAGAGATACCAATGGATTGAAGGAGAAAGTTAAATACATATTTAGATACAGAATATTCTTTTTTTGTTGTTTTGTTTTGTTTTGTTTTGTTTTTTGTCTGTTCCTAGTCTATGTCTTGTTTTCTTCACTTTATTATTTATTTTCTTATACACAGATATTTGAACTTTCTAATGTAGTACAATAGATCAAGATTTTATTTTATCAATTTGTATTTTATGAAATCTTTCCTAACTACACAAGGTCTTAAAGATATTTGTTTATGTCTTCCAAAGTTTGCAAACACTTGTCATATGTAAGTAATAAAATCACTTTGAGGGACCTGTCATCACCCAGTTGGTGAAGGCACCTACTGCCAAGGCAGAAGACATGAGTTTGACCCCCTGGAACTGACTCCTACAAGCTATCCTCTAACCTTTACACGTGTGCCATAGCATGTTTGACCACACACACACACACACACACACACACACACACACACACACACAAGCAAACATAAATAAATAAAAATAATAATTTTAAAAATTTAAAGGCGGTGGTGGTGCACGCATTTAATCCCAGCACTAGGAAGGCAGAACCAGGAGGATCTCTGTGAGTTCGAGGCCAGCCTGGGCTACAGAGTGAGTTCCAGGAAAAAGGTGCAAAGCTACAGAGAAACCCTGTCTCATCTCGGAAAAACAAAAACAAACAAACAAAAAAGAAAAGAAAACAGTTTGGGAGGGGGAGGCTGGAAGAGAAGGAAAGAGGGGCAAAATGAATAAAAAAAGAAAAAAATTAAATCACAGAATGAATGAGTGAGTCTTCTCCCATTGGGAGAGTCCTGCTTCTAGGATCTAGGCCCTGGGGCACAACTTGTGTCCGGGAACCCCAACCCATTGCTGCCCCAGTGGCCAGGAAATAATCAAATTGAAGGCTGAAATCAATAAAATAGAAACAAAGAGAACAATACAAAGAATCAATGAAACAAAGGCAAAGAAACAACATCCAAATTAACAAAATCAGAAATGAAAAGGGAGACATAACAACAGACAAGGAAATCCAGAGAATCATCAGGTCATACTTCAAAAACCTATACTCCACAAAATTGGAAAATCTAAAAGAAAATTTCTGGATAGGTACCACATACCAAATTAAATAAAGACCAGATAAATAATTTAAAAAGACCTATAACCCCTGAGGAAATAGAAACAATCATTAAAAGTCTCCCAACCCTGGGCGGTGGTGTTGTGCTACGCCCATAGCTGTGACACCTGTGTAGCTGTAGCAAGTATGCCGCTGCGCTGGGGCCCAGCAGCTGAAGGGTTGAGGTTGGAGCTTCCTGGAGCGTGGCCTCAAGCGGTTCCCCCACAATCAGCAATCGTCATGCAGCCTGAGGATCCCAGGAAGCCCTGGAGAATGAAATGGCCTTGACGACAGTCCTTGTTGGCACTAATCACGATCTTTCTCTGTATGTCTTATCTGTGTCTTCTCCAGTTAACAGCACAACCAGTACAGGTCGGCACCAACATGACTGACCCAGGTCACCTGTACCCGGAGCACCTCCGTTTATCAGACCAGTGTATAAGGAAGCTCAAAAGACTTCCTCAAATACATCTCTGGGGTCGTTCCTGTTTAGAGTAGAGTAGCGCGAGCTCTTGTCAGAAACAGCCAGAGAGCCCAAAACTAAAGTAAAAATAAAAATGTTACGAGGGAATAAACATAGCGTGCCAGACCCTTCTAGAGAGAAAGAGTTAGAGAAAAATTCCCCAACACACACTTCCTGGGGGGTATACACAGTACTTTTTAGGAGGGAGCTGGTGGACAGCCCCTAGGTGGACCCCCAAAAGTGGAAGTTACCTAGAGCCGCTCCCATATACAGGAAGTTATGATGAAGTTGGGAACAGATGGGTAAATTATGAGGGGAAAAAACGGCTTTGAAAGCAAATGGGTATACAATAGTAAAATATAACCCAGACTGGCAAGAGTTTGGCTCCCCACAGATGTGGTCACTGGCGCGAGACAGATTTCACAAAATTCTGAGATCATGCCCTCAGACAATAGCCACGGTGAACTCCCACTGCGGAAGTGATACACAAAAATAGATATGGATGTCTCTTGTTATTGTTTCTTGCTGATTCTGAGTAATTGTAAAAAATAATGGTCTGATGTAACCCCCTACCAAGTTCCTCGGTTGTAAAAGTATATAAGCATTGCCTATACAGAAGTAAAATTGCAGCAGCACATCAACATATCATGTGTCTGTCTGTCATTCTCCTCGCCGATTCCTGACTTCTCCTTGAGCCTTCTCCCTGTTTCTCCCGCAGAGGTGGTCTCCCTCTGGGTGGTCTGCGGCAGTGTTGCACGCCTTTAATCCCAGCACTAGGAAGGCAGAGCTAGGCAAATCTCTGTGAGTTCAAGGCTAGCCTGGGCTACAGAGTGAGTTCCAGGAAAGGCACAAAGCTACACAGAGAAACCCTGTTTCGAAAAACCAAAAAAAAAGAAAAGAAAAGAAAAAAAAAAAAAAAAAGCCCAGGATCAGACAGTTTCGGTGCAGAATTCTACCAGAATTTCAAAGAGCAAATACTAATACTCTTCAAATTGTTCCACACAATAGAAACAGAAGGAACATTACCAAACTCCTTTTATGAGGCTACAGTTACCCTAATACCTAAACCATACAAGAAAGAAACAGAGCAACAAAGAAAGAGAATTACAGACCAATCTCCCTCATGAACATTGATGCAAAAATACTCAATAAAATATTGTCAAACCAAATCCAAGAACACGTCAAAAAAATTATCAACCATGACCATGTAGGCTTCATCCCAGTGATGGAAGGATGGTTCAACATATGAAAATCTGTCAACGTAATACACTATATAAACAAACTGAAAGAAAAAAAACTGTATGATCATCTCATTAGATGTTAAAAAAAAAAGCCTCTGACAAAATCCAACACCCCTTCATGATAAAGGTTCTAGAGAGATCAGGAATACAAGGAACATACCTACACATAATAAAAGCAATTTACAGCAAGCCAACATCAAATTAAATGGAGAGACACTCAAAGCAATTCCACTAAAATCAGGAACAAGACAAGGCTGTCCACTCTCCCCATATCTATTCAATATAGTACTCAAAGTTCTAGGTAGAGTAATAAGACAAAAAAGGAGATGAATGGGGATACAAATTGGAAGTCAAACTTTTGCAATTTGCAGATAATATGATGGTATACATAAAGTGACCCCAAAAAATCTACTAGGGAACTCCTACAGCTGATAAACACCTTCAGTAATGTGGCAGGATACAAGATTAACTAAAAAATATCAGTAGCTCTCCAATATATAAATGACAAATTGGCTGAAAAAGAATTCAGAGAAACATCACTCTTTACAATAACCACAAATAATATAAAATACCTTGGGGTAACTAAACAAGTGAAAGTCCTGTTTGACAAGAACTTTAAGTCTCTGAAGAAAGAAATTGAAGAAGATAACAGAAAATGGAAAGATCTCCCATGCTCATGGATAGGTAGGATTAACATAGTAAAAATGGCAATCTTTCCAAAGCAATATGCAGATTTTCCATCAAAATCCCAACATAATTCTTCACAGACCTTGAAGGAAGAACAATGCTCAGCTTCATGTTAAAAAACAAAAAACACAGGATAGCTAAAACAATCCTGTATAATAAAGCAACCTCTGGAGGCATCACCATACCTGACCTCAAGCTCTACTATAGAGCTATAGTAATAAAAACAACTTGGTATTGGCATAAAAACTGACATGTGGACCAATGGAATCGAGTTGAAGACCCTGACGTTAATCCACACACCCATGAGCACCTGTTTGTGACAAAGAAGCCAAAACTGTACAATGGAAAAAAGAAAGCATCCTCAACAAATGGTCCTGGCATAACTGGATGGCAGCATATAGAAGAATGCAAATAGATCCATATCTATCACCATGCACAAAACTTAAGTCCAAGTGGATCAAAGACCTCAACATGAATCCAGTTACACTGAACCTGACAGAAGAGAAAGTGGGAAATAGTCTTGAATGCACTGGCATAGGAGACCAGTTCCTAAATATAACCCCAATAGCACAGACGCTGAGAGTAACAATTAATAAATGGGACCTCCTGAAACTGAAAAGCTTCTGTAAGGCAAAGGACACTGTCATTCAAACAAAACGGCAGCCTACAGACTGGGAGAAAATCTTCACCAACCCCACATCTGACAGAGGGCTAATATCCAAAATCTACAAAGAATTCAAGAAACTAGACATCAAAATATCAAAAAATCCAATTAAAAAATGGGCTACAGAGCTAAACAGAATTCTCAACAGAAGAATCTCAAATTGATGAACAACATTTAAGGAGTTGCTACATCCCTAATCATCAGGGAAATGCAAATCAAAACAGCTCTGAGATACCATCTTACACCTGTCAGAATGGCTAAGATCAGACAGAAACACTGATATCAGCTTATGTTGGAGAGGATGTGGAGCAAGGGGAACACTCCTCCACTGTTGGTGGGAGTGCAAACTTGTACAGCCACTTTAAAAAAGCAGTTTGGTGGGTTCTCAGAAAATTGGGAATCAATATACCTCAAGACCTAACTGTACTGCTCTTGGATATATACCCATGGAATGCTCAATCTAACCACAAGGACACATGCTCAACACAGCAGCATTATTCATAATAGCCAGAACCTAGAAACAACCTAGATGCTGGGTGAGGGACAGATTGGGAGAACAATAAAAGAGATACCTTGGGGGGCTGGAGAGATGGCTCAGTGGTTAAGAGCACTGAATGCTCTTCCAGAGGACCTGGGTTCAAGTCCCAGCACCCACATGGCAGCTCACTACTGTCTGTAACTCAAGATCTGACATCCTCACATAGTCATACATGCAGCAAAACACCAATTCAAATAAAATAAAAATAAATAAATTATTTTTTTAAAAAGAGATATCTTGGTAGAGGGAGACATTATGGGGTTAGGGAGAAACCAGGTGCTAGGGAGAAACCAGGTGCTAGGGAAATTCCCAGGAATCCACAAGGATGACCCCAGCTTAGACTACTAGCAATAGTTGAGAGGATGCCTGAACTAGCCTACCCCAGTAATCAGATTGGTGAATACCCTGTCATCATAGAGCCTTTATCCAGTAACTGATGAAAGCAGATGCAGAGATCCAAAACCAAGCACCAGGCCGAGCTCCAGACATCAAAATCATGATGGGGAAACCCAAAGAGATAATCAAATCAAACTAGTGGAAACTCATGAAATTTAGACCAACAGCTGTGGAGCCTGCATGGGACTGGACTAGGCCCTCTGCATAGGTGAGACAGTTGTGTAGCTTGATCTGCTTAAGGTTCCCCCCCCAAAAAAATAGAATCAGGATCTATCCCTGGTGCATGAGCAGGCTTTTTTGGAGCCCACTACCCATGGTGGGACACCTTGCACAGCTTTGATGCAGGAGTAAGGGCTTGGATCTGCCTCAACTGAATGTACCAGGCTCTGCTGACTCCCCATGGAAGGCCTTACCTTGTCTGAGAAGGGAATAGGGGCGATTGAAGTGGGGGAGAGACTGGAGGATGAGAGGAAGTAAGAAAGAGGGATCTGTGGTTGGTATGTAAAATAATAAAAAATTTCTTAATTAAAAAATTAAATCACATTGAGCTTGTTTATGTAAATGGTTTGTGATTGAGATGGAATTTTGGTTTTCTATCTGAATAACCAATGATTCCAGGAACATTATCAAATAATTTTTCATTTCTACACTGCTCATGAATCAAGTTTCAATTTGTGTGTAGCTTTGTTTCTGGGTTCTATATATTTCATAGACCTATTTTTCTCTGCACTTTCTTAATTACTAAAACTTTCAGAAACTACTGAAATCTGTTAGGGTGCATTGGTGTTTTCATATTGTCTTGACTATCCTTGGCCCTATTTGGAATGTCAACTGGAATTATATCAAATATCTAAATGAATATAGAGAGTTTTATATCATTACATTAGTAAGACTTCCCTAAACATGAACTGATTTTACCCCTCCATTAATTGAAATTTTAATATTCTTATGATTTGAATATGAAACATTCCTCACATGCTCATGGTTTGAACAGCTGGTCCCCAGACCATGGTGCTACTTTGAAGACAGTGAAGACTTTAGGAGGTGGAGTCTGGGTAGAAGAAATAGATGACTCCAGGACAGCCTTTGAAAGATATACCTGTTTCTGATTCCAGTCTTTCCTGCTATAATGTGAACAAGCCACTATCTTAGACTCTGTTCACTATGAAGCTGCTCTTCCCCACCATGATGGATGGAAATACATCTGAAACCATGGAGGAAAATAAGCTTTTCCCTCTTACATTGATTCTGTTGAGTGTTTTGTCATAGCAATGAAAAAAATAACAAATACAAATATTTTTCAGAGAGCAAATGTATTGTTTTGCATCTAGGATCTGCACATCTTTTGTCTGGTTATAGCTGGATTTCTTTTAGTTTTTATTACTATTCTAGGCTCATATTGTGGCAGTATTGAATATTTTATATTGCTCTTATGTATCCTCCAACCTTGTTAACTAGTCCTTTTCAATTGTTCATATAGATTTTCTTATATTTTTATGTAGACAGTACATTATTTGTCATTTCAATCAATCCCTACATTTTATTTATTTTCCCTTCTTATTGCAATTTTTATTATTGCTCCTCATTACAGAACAAGATTGAAAAAGAGGTGCTAAGGGGCTGGAGAGATTGTTCAGTGGTTTAAAAGTATGTACTATTGTTCCAGAAGATCTTTGTTCAATTTCCAGCACAGACAAGAGGCAGCTCATGACCACCTGCATGTAACTCTAGCTCCAAGGGACCTGATATTCTCTTCTGGCCTCTGAAGACACCTGTACTCATATGTACATATCTACACACACACACACACACACACACACACACACACACACATGCACACACGCACACACGCACACATGCGCACACACACGTATACACACACATTTTTTGAGATTGTAACATAACTCTATCATTTTCCCCTTGCCTTCCTCCCTCCAAACCCTCCATGCTCTCATTCAGATTCATGGCCTCTTTTTTTTTTCATTAATTGTTGTTACATAAAAAGAAGTGCTAGTTTGGGTTCCTTTGTTCTATTATCCTAGTTTATTAAATTAATAGCTTTTTTCTAATATTAGTTCTGTTTTATTACTAAGACAAATGCAACTCTATTGCAAGTGTTTTATTTTGGGATTCTCTGTGTATACTCATGAAAGGGAACAGTCTGTAATTTTCTTTTTTCATAGTAGCCTTATGAGTTGGTTGGATATTTAACTGAACATATATAATATTGTTCCCTGATTGTTTCCATGGAATTTATCTATAAGACTAGTGAACTAGGGATGATAGTGGCTTGTTTGTCAATCTACTAGCTGATTTACTTTTGTTTTTTACTTACATTTATTAATTGGGGGAAGTATGCATTGTGTGGTGGTCAGAAAACAACTCAGAAAAGTTGAGTCCCTCCTTCTATGCTGGATCAAATTCAGGTCATTAGTCTTAGTGACAAGTGTCGTTACCTGCTGAGCCATCTCCGCCTTATTGATTGATATATTTGGGGGAGCATGGCAGCAGGCAGGTAGGTACGTTGCCAGAGCAGTAACTGAGAGCTCACATCTTAAGACACAGCCATGAAGTAGAGAGAGCTAACTGGGAATGGAAAAGCCTGCCCCCAGTAACACACCTCCTCCAACAAGGCCATACCTCATCTTTCCCAAAGAGTTTCACCAACTGGGAACCAAGTATTCAAATATATGAGCCTATAGGGGCCATTCTCCTTCAAACCACCAAAGGGGGTAGTGTGAGACTTGACCCCCACAGAGTCAAGAGCATAAATAGCATCTGGTGTCCATGGAGACAAAATAGATGAATGCAATGATGGTTAATCTTGATTGTCAACTTGTCAGGTTCTGGAATCAACTAAGAGAAATGCTTCTGGACAGGAAAGATTAACCAAGGGAGGAAGATCAACAGTTTAGACAAAGGCTGTCAAGGAAGAGTCATGCTAAATGCTGAATTTCCTTCTTGGTCATTGGGAAACAATTTTGAGAGGTAACTGGGTGTCAGTTACAGAGAACTAGAACAATTCATTAAAGAAAAACTAAAAGAAAGAAAGAAAAGAGCGTACTAAAAGCTAGGCAGTGAGCTGAAAGGGAGCAATATAGTCGACTGGGGTGGGGGGGGGGGGCTTTAAAGGCTGTGCCCAGTCAAGCCCTCTGAAAAGAGATGACATTTAAACTTAGCTCAGAAAGAAAGCAAGAAAGAACGGGCTCTGCAAACATGGATGGACAGAGCATTCCCAGCAAAGGCAACAGCTTGAGCAGCGGTTCTCAACAGGAATGGCATTGCCTCATAAGAGTACATTTTGGAAACTCAAAAGGAGGTACCATACTAGGGTATTCTGCCAGCATTCAATAGAAAAGGGGCCAGATGCTGTCCTTCTGTAATGGACAAGACAGTTCCATAACCATGGTTTTCAAAGATCCAACCAGACCCTGTAGCTGCAAAACCTGTTCAACAGTGATTTGAGTCAAAAGCTTAACTCTGCTTTGCTCATAAAGATAAAACATGTCTTCTGGGGTATGTCTATACTCAGTATTCCCCAGGAATGTAAGTAGTGTGTTCTCTGTTTGTCAGCTGTTGCTGTGATACAATATCCTAACAAAAGCAACTCAAGGGAGCTAGAGAGATGGCTCAGTGGTTAAAAGTGCTAGTTGCTGGGTCATTCTCCTCACCAGACTCCACATAGATGTGCCAGTCATCCGTGTCACTCTCCTCGTGGCTTTCAGATGAAGCCTCCACCAGGCTGAGGTTGACAGGCATCAAATTGTCATCCTCGTCCTGAGCGTCGGTAACACACGTACAGCTGTCACACAGCCCGAAGCGCCGCAGCCCCTGGGCCAGGTGGCTGGTAAAGGCTCCTGAACAGCCTTTGGAGATAATTGAACAGTTGGATCTGTGGACCTCTCATCACAAGTGGACACAGTAAATGTCACAGAAAAAGGGTCAAGGAGCTGGAAAGATGACTCAGCAGTTAAGATAAGAGTACTTGCTGTAAAAATGAAAATATGTTACTCTCCCACCCCAGTGTGCTGAGTCTGGTGGAAAATTGGGGATACAGCTTACTCTACGTCCATAGCAGGGGGAAAGGCCCACAGTCTGCCAGCCCTGACAGTTCTGGCCTCATGCCAGCTATACTTGAGCAAAACCTAAGCTTCTTAGAAAATTTCTCTATTCCCATGCCAGTGTTAACTTTCTAAACACCACCAGCCAGCTTTAATCCCATAAAAGAAAACATCATTTAATTCTCTAAAAACCTCAGGGGGACAGAGAAGTGAAAGACAGGCAGACCCTCAGATTAGAAACTGGACGTAGCCTGGCAGCGGCATCACCAACATTAATGCTCAGGGAGTGACTCCGGAGGTGTTCCTGTCCGGTGAACCTCTTGCCACAGGTCTCGCAGGGTTAAGGCCGCCCACCTGTGTACGATCAGGTGTGCCGCTTGAGGATGCCCTTCTGTTGGCAGTGTAAGGGCAGAATGGACACTTGTGGAGCTTGATGGGGACCACCAGCACATCACCTGAGGAATCCAACAGACTGTAAACAGCAACAACCACAGGCACCTTTTGGGGCGGGGGCAGGGGTGGGTACTGGGAAACCCCATCATCCCGGACAGAGAGGGAGGCCACCAACGCTACCTGCTAGCAAGCCGCAAGTTACCAGTACAAGTCCAACTCTGTCTTGCTCCCCAAAGGTCAAAGGTCGTGTCAACTAAGTCCCCATCCCCCCCACCCCCCATTTTCCCTTCCCTGTGCTGGATATTGAAGCCAGGGCCTTGAGTGTGGTACACAAACTTTCTATCACTAAGTGTCATCCCCACATACCCAGCTTGGTTTTTGTCTTCAGCATTGGTGTTTAAGGACTGAGACATCACTCCAGCCCATAAAAGGTTTTTTTTTTTTTTTCCTGTTGTTTGTTTATTTTTTTATGCTGGGCAGTGGTGGTGCAGGCCTTTAATCCCAGCACTCAGGAGGCATAGGCAGGCAGATCTCTGTGACTTCAAGGCCAGCCTGGTCTACAGAGTGAGTTCCAGGATAGCCAAGGCTGCACAGTGAAACTCTGCCTGGGAAAACAAATAAAGAAAATTTTTTATTTATCTTTATTTATGTAAATGAGTATTGTCTGTGTATTAATGCCATATATATATATG
The DNA here is from genome assembly GCF_903995425.1 of Onychomys torridus. Lineage (NCBI taxonomy): Eukaryota > Metazoa > Chordata > Mammalia > Rodentia > Cricetidae > Onychomys > Onychomys torridus. The sequence goes on from NC_050466.1 coordinate 17,693,534, forward strand.
GGTACCCATGGGAACCAGAAGATGTCTCCTTGGAGTTGGAGTTACAGGCATTTATTAGGCACCTGACATAAATGTTTTGGAACGAAACTTGGGTTTTCTGGAAGAGTAGTCAGTGATCTTTACCTCTGAGCCACATCTCTCCAGCCCCACATTCAGTGAGTTTTACAAACGTCTTTTGTGGTATATCAAAATTATTTTTCTGTTCTCTACAGTAACATCCTGTTTCATCCTCGTGTAAGCTGTAAACAGCTAATCAATGTTCTGTGTTATAAAGACCAATCTACATGAAACTGAAACAATGTACAGGTTCTAACCTGGAAATACCAGGGAAACAACCTAGATACACTTATCACAGAAACATTAAGTGATATCTGATACACTAGCCTTGATCTTCTTGAACCTGTAGGCCTATCATCAAAGCCAATAGCAGCAACTGTGGCTTCATCTCAAGATTTAGAGACTACCGTGGTATGTTGATTTGAAAGAGAAATGTTCTCCCATAGGCTCATGTACTTGAACCCTTTGTCTCCAGCTGGTGGTACTGTTTGGGGAGGTTATGGAACTTTTAGGATGTGATGCCTAACAGTCAGAGATTCTTTCAAGATTAAGTCATGTGATGGTTTGAATAGATATGGCCCCCATAGACTCATGCTCTACCACTGAGCTAAATCCCCAACCCCAAGGATTTCTTTAGTGAAAAGAGAAACTGAAAGGTGACAGTTGGAGTGACTGAGGTGACAGGAGGCTACCTACTGGCTGGCATCAGCTGGCCACCCACCTACTTCCTGCCACAATATCACTTCTACAACTTTTTACTGACTGCATCTCTTTTTAGTTATATGTTTGCTTTTAGTATAATATCTCAAATTCACATGCTACACACTTCCCAAGGCTGGAGGTCTCAAGGATCGTTGTAGAGGATTTTTTAAATAGGTATGAAAAAAAAAGAACAAGTAAAATTAGAGTCTACACGTCACAATCTGTTTGCTTAGCATGTGTGAGACCCTGGGCTCCAGGCCCAGGACATTTAAAAAAAAAAAAGACTGACATGCCTCACATGCCCAGTACTTAACAGATGAGCAAGACTCTAGCTCAGGAAGACATGAGCACATCTTGTGAGCACATTATCTTGAAAACACAGAAGGCATCAAATACACACTTTGCTGCTAGTCACTTTACTGTTCAGTGTTAACTGCAGGGGGAAAAACATACCAAAATATGCTTTTGAGGCTAAAATAGACCTCATTATCTTTCTTGGCCTATAGCTTTCTAGACTTAAGGTGGTTCCATCTCTGGCTCATTTGAAAATCTAAAGACAAAAAGAACCATAAAGAAAAAGAAATAAAAGGCAGAGTGCACAGTTCCAAGAAGGGACATTTGAAGTTCCCATACAAGCTGACTTGAAAAAGTCGCAGCTCAGTGGTAGAGTACTTGCCTAGTATGTACAAGGCCACAGGTTCAACTCCATAGCACCAAAAGAAAATGGTTTTCTTTTTCAGTTGACACTGCTCAATTGAGCCAACTCTCTGTGCCACAGGATAAGGCAGCGGCAGTCCCACAGAGATGCTTCACGACAGAGCTTTGGGGCCTAATCCCAGTGGTAACAGAGTGCTTAGGGCACAACTCGTACCTGAAGGTATCCTTGCCACAACCCAAAGCTCCATTTCATGCCCTTTTACAATCCTGCATCTTCTGATCTTCAGCCTTGGAAAGCTACATTCTGCCACTTTCCACAGCTAGGAAATTCCCTTACCACAACAACTCACTAGGCAAGATAAATAAGTATTCCCCTAGCTGCTCAGAGCAGAGCCCGGCTTCCGTAATGCAAATAAGTGCTCCCAGTGGAGACACTGCCATGCCCAGTGCTTAACAGAAGAGAAAGACACCAGCTGAGGGAAATAAGAACGTATCTTGTTAGTACGTCACCATGAAAATGCAGAAAGCATCGAATACATGTTTTGCTGCTAGTCATTTTAATATTCCGTGAATCTGCATAGGAAAAAATTACACTGGAGAGGTTAAAATAGACCTCATCTTTCTTAGCCTATCGCTTGCAAGACTTAAAATGGTTCCTTTTTTTCAGCAAGTTTCTTTGTCTCTGTGTTGGAAACATTCAAAAATTCTCTTTTTGGTTATTTTGAAATCTACAATAAATTATTGTAAATGTTTAAAGTGATGGATATGCTAATTGCCTTGATTTGATCGCCGTGCATTGTATCTATGTAACAAGGGCCCTAAGGATTAGAATTTCCCCTGGGAAAATCCATGGTGGGGTGAGGATAAGCCACCCACAGGAGCCCTGGTACCAGATGCTAAGCTGGTTTCTCACAAGAAAAAGACTTATCTCCAGCTTCTAATAACTTGCACTCACTGCTACATTTATATATGCATTATTTCCAACCTGGCACTTCACCTGGACAAAGCTGAGAGGGATTCAAAGTTTCTGTTTGCTCAGTTCTGGCCAAAGCAAAATAGGCCCTTCACTAATTTTGGTGCATATATGTGCAAAGAGAGGGAGGGAGGGGTGGGAGCAAGAGGGGAGGGGTGGGGAGCAAGAGGGGAGGGGTAGGGAGCATGAGGAGCAAGCTTAGTCATGCTTGTACATGTGGAGGCCAGAGGCCAACATCAAGAGTCTTCCCTGGGGCTGGAGAGATGGCTCAGTGGTTAAGAGCACTGACTGCTCTTTCAGAGGTCCTGGGTTCAATTCCCAGCAACCATGTGGTTGCTCACAACCACCTGTAATGAGACCTGGTGCCCTCTTCTGGCCTGCAGGGAATACTGTTTACATAATAAAATCTTTAAGAAAAAAAAAGAAAGAAAAGAGTCTTCCGCGATCATTGTCCTCGTTATTTTTCAATATATTGCTTTTACTTATTTATTTTACATTTAAAATTAACATAGACGTTTCCTCCTGCCTATCTTCTCCTGCACCCCATCGCTCTGACAGCACCACTTTAATTTCTGAGGCAAGTTCTGTCACCAAACCCGGAGTTCACTGTTTCTGACAAACACGGGCCCCTGTGCCCAGCTTTGACATGGATTCTAGGGGTCGTCATGCCTGCCCTAAGTGCTTTACCCACTGAACCATCTCCCCAGTTTCTTAGTTGTGAACTGAGGCAAGGACCTGAAATTCCTGTGACACATATTCAGACATCATACTATATCCCATGCATATGTACAATTAGTATGTGTCAGCATGTATGAATATGCCTAACTTAAAAGGAAAACGTTCCATTAGCATCATGATAATCAATATAGAAAATGAGATGCAGACCTAAAGGCAACCTGGGATGTCTTTCACTAACAGTGTGTTTGCTAACTGTCCTTTTCCTTGTAATTATTATTGTTGTGCCCTTTTAAAAATGGAAATAAAAGTGGAAAGTGTTTAATTCATTAAAATCCTTCTTAGATTCTGGCCAAGTCACAGCACCTTTTTATCTTTTTTTTTTTTTTTTTTTTTTTTGAGCTGAGGATCGAACCCAGGGCCTTGCACTTGCTAGGCAAGCACTCCACCACTGAGCTAAATCCCCAACCCACCTTTTTATCTTTATTGCCCTGTTCTTACCTAACAGAATCACTGAACGTCCACACTGCAGTTGTACTATGCAGCCCTTGTATGTGGCCCTTAGTAGATGCAGGCCTAAAATTGACCTGCATGTGAACCCTGCAGCAGTGGACACTCAGCCTTGAGTGATCATCTCCCTGTCTTAGTTTCCTCTTCTATAAGGTAATATCTAATCACGACCTCATAAAAACAACACAGACAGACTGGATACCTGTCCGAGTCAGTGTTCATGTATTCCTCACAGCAACTCCTAGAAAGTTCCATCTCCATGGTACAGGTGAAGCAACCAAGGCACAAAGAGATCCCTTATGTCATATGACCGGTCATCTGCAGGGCCAAGGATTCTAAGACAGAGTTCACGTTTTAACCACACCCACAGCCTCTGCAAATGAGGCCATATCTGCTAAAAAGCTGGTTTGAATGCACCGAGTGTTTGGCAAGTGTCTGCTAGGTAGCAGCTGTGGTTGTTATCCAAGGTCTCTCCTTTCTTCATTCTGCACAGCCTTTTAGTCGGGTTTAAGAATAAAAGAGGTTGATAGAAGAGAAGACAGTCAGGGAGGCAGAGATGGAATGTGAAAAGGGACAGAGAAGCAACAAGGTAGAGGGACCTGTGAATACCTAGGAAACAAGTGTTGCTGGCTTGGCCTTGAGAGGACAGGGTGACTATTCGCCACAGAAAATGGAAGCCCCAGTCTTGCCAATTGCATTGCAAATACACACTGACTGGGCATGCCTCAGACACCTGAGAAAGTTGCCTTCGATCCCACCCTAGCCCGGAGGCGAAGCTCAGGCGTCCGCCCGGCTTCCCTAGTTCATCTCTAGAGTCCGCCCCATGCCGGGCGGGGCCTGGTCGGACCACTCTACCGGTGGCCCGCCGCGAGCCCTGGGACACCAGCCACGAGGTGGCCCGCGCGGGGCTGGGTCTCGATGGCTACGTGGAGGCGGGATGGCCGGCTAACCGGCAGCCAGCGGCTCCTGTGTGCAGGGCTGGCGGGGGCGTTGAGCCTCAGCCTCACCGCGCCCCTGGAGCTCGCCACCGTGCTGGCCCAGGTCGGCATGGTGCGAGGCCACTCGCAGGGGCTGTGGGCCACTGGACGCCGAGTGTGGCTAGCTGAGGGGCCGAGGGCCCTGTGGAAGGGGAACGGCGTGGCATGCCTGCGCCTCTTCCCCTGCAGCATGGTGCAGCTGGCAGCCTACCGAAAGTAAGAGCCCAAGAGGGAGGGGTCGGGAGGTCCGACTGGGGTGGCCGAGCCACCACCCTGATGTACCAGCACTGGGAATCCTAACAAGTCCCAGCCTCCCTTCCTTCCGGATCACGCGGCGGGGGGGGGGGGGGGGGGAGGTTTCTTGGGGCCACAAGGCTGTATGTGTGGCCCTTAAAACAAGGTACCAGTTTTGCACATGCTTTTGAGACTCCCGCCCTGCAAGTTGCAGTTTTGTGAAATCTTTAGTGTTTCTGGGAGGAACAAGGGGAGGAGGCAGAATTGGCAAATGATATTTGGGGTAAAGAAATAAAAAGGTTTCTCAAGGAGGTAAGGTCTGACCATTCCCAGTGTCCAGTAACTTGGAAATGTTTGCTTTCGCTGGCTTAGAAGAGAATGCTCTGAAGGTGTGTCTGTGAGACCAGTGTACCCAAGGAGTAAGTGCTCAGTACAGGAAGAGGGACCAGTCTTTTGCCTCAGAAAGATTCCAGACGCAGCCTAACTTGGCTTTAGGATCCAATGGGGCCTGAAGTTTCCTTTTCCTCAGCAGGGACCTGTCTCCTCAGCCCAGTGTTTTCCCACCCCCAGCCACCCACTGATCTCATCCTGTGGACTTTCCTCACCTTCTCCCACATCAAGCACTGCTACTTAGAGAAAGATGTAGAGATGCAAATGATGGGCACATGGGAGTGACCTTAACAAGAGCTCAAGAATATTTGCATGGGAGCTGGAAAGGAAGCCTAAGAGAAGAAAGCCAGCGATGGCATCACTAGAGGAGGGGCTATTTCTCTACTGGGGACGACAGTCCCTACCTTCCTCATCAGATAGGCATAGTGCCAGCCCTAAAGGCTGGCGTTGGCTCTCAATTAGACAAACAGCCTACAGGCAGGAGCTGGTCAGGCTACTTTTTGTTTTGTTTTGTTTTGTTTTGTTTCATTTTGTTTCCAGTGCTGGAGATGAGACCCCAGGCCTTGCAGCAGGCGAGTCAGGTGTTTTGCCACTGTATTCCCCGCCCTAAGAACTAGTCAGCCTTAACCACATAGAACAGTCTTGGAAGAGGGTCAAAAGGTTTTACCTTGACACTGTTACTTGGGAGGCCAGAGCTGGAAGGCTTGCCTGGCAGTTGGCACTCTGAAAGGACTCATCCTTACCTTTGAGTACTCCAGGCCGTCTTCTGTGGTTTCTGCTGTTACCCAAGCAACATCTGGCATGCACTCTTGAATTTTAATGATTCAATTTCTCCCTATTTCCCTCTCTTCTCCACAAAGCAGTAGGGAAATCTTTCTTTGGATAAGACCGAATGCGTACAAAGGATAACTAGGAGGGCACAGATTTTCAAAGCCCGATTCTAATGACATGGCTTTTCTATGAGCTGTCTTACATACATAGATCATTTACAACTTCTGCATCCTGCCCAGTACAGTCCATAGGACAGGAAGTACTATGTCCACTTTCAGTACAGAACCGAGCTCACATTGGGACACCTCTAGTCAGTGGCAGTACTACTACTTGGCCCTCTGATTTCAAACCTCATACTGTGCAGTACATCATGCCACCTTTCTGCACTCAATTGTCATTAGTAAGGATGCAGAAGTAAGTACCATGTACATGATGCTGGAGACAGTGAAAGAATGAACGCAGTATGGGCCCCCTACCTCAGTTTATAAAGTAGTTAAAAAAAAAAAAAAGACTGGTATATCTCAGTCCCCAAACATAAAATTTAATTTAATTAATATAAATTGCTGGAGTTGGGGATTTAGCTCAGTGGTAGAGTGCTCGCCTAGCAAGCGCAAGGCCCTGGGTTCGATCCTCAGCTCCAATATATATATATATAGCCAGTGGATCAAGTACTATAGAAATGTACACTTTGGAGAGCTCGGCAGTTAAGAGCACTGGCTGCTCTGTCAGGGGATGCAGGTTCAATTCCCAGCACCCACATGGCAGCTCACACCTGTCTATAACTCCAGTTCCGGGGCTTCTGACACCAACACAGATATGCATGCAGGCAAAACACCAATGCACATAAAAATAAAAAATAATGAATTTTAAAGATACTATAGAAATGTACACTTCAGATGAGAGATGAGAAGACAGAAAGGCTTCACAGAGGAGAAAAAAAACTATCTAGTTTGGCCTTGGGAGAGTGAGTAGGAGTCTCAGGGCAAAGATGAGGCGCTGCAGGTAATGTCAACACAGGCAAAGAGGAAAGGCATGCTGCACAACCGGCTGGAAAAGCAGGTTGGAATGAGCTCTTGGAAATCAGACTTGGTATGTGAGGGTGGCTGTGGGAAATGTTTGCACAGGGTGGGGGCAGTGCTGTGATTAGAAATTCAAGGGGAATGATTGCCTCGTGGTGGTGGGGTAGGATGAAAGAGGAGAAAGACCGCAGGCGGTGGTCCAGCCTGTCACACCATGCAGCAGCTCAGAGTGATCTGAAATGGGTTGGTGACAGAAGAGAGAGAAGAGAAGAGCAAAGAGTTATGTAGACTAGACTTGCTAATATTTTTTTCTGACAGATTGTTTTCTTTCTGAAAACTGAAAGGAAGCATTCTGGTGAATGACAAGGTGTAGTTAGAAAGGTTGATCAGTCGTGAGGCCATCCTTCCTACATAAAGAAGGTAGTCATAGCTTTTCATTATACCCATTCATTTGCACTCTCTCCTGACCATGAATTTGCAAAACAGGTGGCAGGGAATATCGGTACACTGTCTGATCATGGGTTGGAACAAAACATCCAGCATACTCAGTGAATGGAGTGGTTGAAAAATTATCCACAATTACAGTGACGGAGCGTGAACTTGAAAACATCCTCTGGCTCCTTAGTCCAGGGCTCTATCCATGACTACACAGCTAAAATGTCTGCTTCATTGGATCGACAATGAAAGATTACTGGTTAGAAAGTTCGGTGCTATGTTTCTGTCACAAGCAAATGATAGCTGATACAATGGGTGGCTTTTAAATGCATCAAAAAGAAGGTCCTCTTCCAACTTTATTTCACAACTGCTTGTGTGTCTGAATATATATTGGTTTGGGTCCCTGAGTTGTGAATTCTTCAGAGCCACCCCCATTTCCTCATTTCATAACCAACCATAAGCTTGTGTTAGAATTGTAAGTACTGATCACACATATCCAGGGTGTGTGTAGACTTCACTAGCTGAAAGGAAGGAGTTCCTGCAGATCACCAGTGCATTTGATCTCGGGTTCACTGAAAAAAAAAATCTTCTATGCTTGTATGTACATGAGGAAGATCAAAACTAGAACACTGCCTCCCCAGCCAGTCAGACAGAGTTTTAACATATAAGGACCACAATGATGTCATTGGTAGCCTAACAAAGTTATCTACACTGACTCTGTTTTTCAAACATGTGTATGAGTGTTTACCTACATGTACATAGGTGCACCAGATTAGGGCACCAGATCCCCTGGAACTGGAGTTACAGATGGTTGTGAACTGCCATTGTGGGACCAAACCCCAGCCCTCTGCAGGAGCAGCTGTGCCCTTAACCAGTGAGCCATCTCTTTAGCCCCTTGACTTTGCTCTCCTAAGGGAAGATTAGAGGTTAGGAGTCTTAGAAGAAAGAACTTCCTCAGTTCTTCTTTTTCATTTTCTGCATTCGGTAGTTAAGACTAGTTCATACAACAAACCAGCATAATGAGATAGGGTTCCTCTTCCCAGTTCAAGTACTTTAGTAAACCAAGGGCCTCCTCCCCTCTAAATGCCTCTACCAGTCATTTCCTTGTCAGGACTGCTGAGCTCTCCTAGGTATTCTGTGCTGAGAACTAGTGCAGTAGCTGGTGCATCATGGTCAACAAATGGGCACTAAATTAGCCCATGTCCTAGAATGGCTGCATGGGATAGAGACTACGAAGGGGACAGTGAGGAAGAACGGTGCTGCTTTTTGCTCCAAGTAGGGTTTTCTCCAGCTCGCTGCAGACAATCAGACCATCATTTCGATTTCGTGTGTCTCCTGTCCCTCCAGGTTGACTGGCCAGTGTGGTATTGTGTTCCCCTGAAATATTGTATGTTCCCCAAAATAAATTTATCTGGCATCAGAGAACAGACAGCCACTAGAACAGAGCCAGAAATAGTGGCTAGAAAACGGGTCAGAGCAAGCCATAGCAGAAGTGGCACACGCCTTTAATCCCAGCACTTGGGAGGCAGAGCCAGGCTGATCTCTGAGGTTCAAGGCCACTTTAGAAACAGCTAAACATGGTGACCCATGCCTTTAATCCCAGAAACCCAACCTTTAATCTCAGGGAGTGGGGGCAGAAAGAGAAAGGTATATAAGGCGTGAGGATCAGGAACTAAGTGAGAAAAGCATGTAGTTTGTTAAGCATTTGGTTGGTTAAGCGTTCAGGCTTTGGAGCAACACAGTTCAGCTGAGATTCATGTGGAGGAGGACTCAGAAGCTTCCAGCCTGAGGAAACAGGATCACCTGAGGAACTAGCAAGGTGAGATAGCCGTGGCTTGTTCTGCTTCTCTGATCTTCCAGCATTCACCCCAATAACTGGCCTCAGGTTTGTTTTTATTAACAAGTACCTTTAAGATTCATGCTACAGGCCAGGGAAAAGAAACAGTGTGCCGGCATTAACACAGAGGCCAGTGGCCCACTGGTGAATGCCAGCTTTAATTGTCTGTATATCATTTCCCTTCAGTGCTGGGAGCAGAGCCAGGTTTCCAATTGAGATGCACCAATAAGCCCTTGAAGGAGATGTTACGAATGAACTTCAGATGGTTTCATCTGAATGCCACTCATTATTCATCAGGCCAGCTGTCATCTGAACAACAGGAAACCTACCCTTCCACTGGAAGTTTGAGAACCAAAGAACTGGGAATGCTTTCATTTTGTAAAAGATAAACTTATTGTTTTAGCCCAACTCTGTTCACTTACTTTTATTCCAAGCTCTCGGTATCCTCCTTGTACCATTCTATGGCAGAAAGTACAATTTTTCCTAGTTTTCCAGCCTCATCACTTAGGAGTTACCTTGCTTTTTTGTAGCCTTGAAGGGTGTGCTATGTAGAAGTACTCTTATAAATATTTCTTCTGGGGTAGGCACTCATGATTGGGGATGTCCTGCTTCCCAAAAAGGCTTATACGAGGGTAGTTTGTGGATTGCTCAGGCCAGTAGGATTTGCTGAAGAGGCAGAGGCAGGTGGTTTGCATTTAGAAAAGTCCATGCAAAGTAATTTTTAACTAAATTGTAAACCTACTGAGAAATACAAAGACTAGTTTGTCAAACACTCATACACCTACCTTCCACGCTTTACATACTATTTTTAGACCGTCTCTCTCTTTGTGTTCTAGATCTTTTACTTGTTCTGTAGCTTAGACTGGTCTCAAATTCAAGATTCTCCAGCCTGTCTGGCTGGAGAGATGGCTCAGTGGTTAAGAGCACAGACTGCTCTTCCAGAGGTCCTGAGTTCAATTCCCAGCAACCACATGGTGGCTCACAACCACTTGTAATGAGATCTGGTGCCCTCTTCTGGCCTGCAGGGGCACATGCAGGCAGAATACTGTATACATACATACATACATACATACATACATACATACATATATACATAAATCTAAAAAGAAAAAAAAAAGGGAAAAAAAGATTCTCCTGTCTTGCCGGGCGGTGGTGGCACACACCTTTAGTCCCAGCACTCAGGAGGCAGAGCCAGGCAGATCTCTGAGAGTTTGAGACCAACCTGGTCTACAGAGTGAGTTCCAGGAAAGGTGCAAAGCTACACAGAGAAACCCTGTCTTGAAAAACCAAAAAAAAAAAAAAAAAAAAAGATTCTCCTGTCTTAGTTTCCCAAGTGCCGGGATTGCAGGTCCATACCACCAAGCCCAAAATATCTTTGTTGATGTTTAGAAGGGTGTGGAGGGGGGGTTGGTTAGCTTTTGTTTTTGTTTTTTGTGATGCTGGGCATCAAATCCAGGGCTTTGAGCATGCTAAATAATCATGCTATCACTGAACTCCATCCTCGGTCCCTTTGTTTCATTTTTGAGTTTGAGTCTTAGCCAAGCAGTCTCGAGTTACTGAGCTCAAGTGCCTCTTCTGCCACAAGCTCCCGAGAAGCCATGACTACAAGCCTATGTGATGTGACAAGACCTGCCACCCATGTATCTACCTTAAATATAACAAAGCCTGCCTGAAGATAGAGTCCTCTAAATTTTCGTTCTTGGTTCTAGCCCCTCCTCACTTTCCCAGGGGTTAACTTTTCTACTTCCTCCTAGGTACCTGTTTACCTCAACCAATACCAATGGGTTGTATTGTTTATGGTTGTCAGATACCACAGTGCAGCTTCTTTCGTTCATTCATGCTTTTATGGCTTCTTTCATGTGTTTCTATGATTTGTCTAAGCTCATTCATTTTAATCAGATGGGATCCATTGAACGACAATGCCATCATTTTTCCACTCCCCTACATATTTATTCACTTTTTAATTGTTGGAGCTTTTCATTCTTAAAATAAATGTTTGTAGTGTGTCTTCACATGTAGATCTCTAAGAGTTCCTCTAGGCTATGAACTGGGAAATGGAATTACATGGTAGAAAATATGTTTCTCCAAATTTACTTAGATATTTCAAAATGACCTTGCCAATTTTATATTCCTTCCAGCAAAGGGTAAGGTGTCAGTTTCCACACAGTCTCTCCATCATTTGATATGATGCCAGTCTGCTGGATGAGAAGTGGATATCTTGTCACTGGTTTTATGTTATTTTTCTGATAACTAGTAAAACCGCAGCTCCACTCCAATTCTCCAATCAGACATCTCCCAGAACCAAGAAGTCCAACCACCACATGACTATCAGACAGCATTTCTGGGGTGGGAGCAAGGCATTGAAACAACTAAATTGGTGGCATCCTTGTCATCCAACCAGTCACCTCCTTGTAGGTTAGCTAGTTAATCCTTATATCCTAAACAGCTAGCTGGATGTAGGGCCTTCTGCAGGAAGCCAAAGCCCCATGGCTATGATTAAATTGATACTGGCTTGGACTGCTGGGCTCAGAACTCAATTTCTGGGATGTTGGACTTGGCATGTACCTCAGTAACAGAAGTGTATACCTAATGCATAGAAGACATTGAGTTCCATTCCCAGTGCTAGAGAAGAGTGGACATTTCTGCATTTTGTAGTTGTTTCAGGAATTTCTACTCCCTTTAAACTTCAAGAGTATGGAAAGTATGCATTCCAGTGTAGCAAGTGCCAAGTGCTTCGGGGCCTTTACAGGCCACCAGCAAGTTAGATGGTTACACAGATAAAAGGAGAAAATGCTGGCAATGAAGTGGGAAGAATTTGGGGAAGACGTCAGTCAGAAGCTGGACAGCTCTTCCTTAAAGCTAGCTAGCATTATATGACGATAGTGGAATTCAAATTTACTGCTCAGTAATCCCAGTAGAATTCTGTGGTGTTTTTCACATTGTAAAGCACTTCCAAATGCTAGGAGACATTTGAAGTGGTGTAAAGCATGCCAGCATAGTCCAAAGCTCATATCTTGAGCTTTCTCTGTTTCCCCCTCCAGGTTTGTTGTGCTGTTCATGGATGACCTGGGCCGTATTTCCCAGTGGAGCTCCATTGTGGCCGGAAGTCTCGCAGGCATGGTTTCTATGATTGTCACATACCCTACAGACCTCATCAAAACCCGGCTGATTGTGCAGAACATGCTGGAACCATCTTACAAGGGTCTTATCCATGCTTTTTCTACTATTTATCAACAAGAAGGGTTCCTGGCCCTTTATCGAGGGGTGTCCCTCACTGTTTTAGGTAAGGTGGAATTTGATCTCTTCTTGACACATGTGAAGGTATTATATACCTTCATGAACATTTAAATCAATTTCAGAGGCCTCAAGATTGTAGGTCAAACAATGCAAGTGACTCAGAAAAGCCCTCAAAACTGCCCAGTGGACAGGAGTCTTCAGTGTGTGACAGGTATAGCCTTTGACAGAGCTGCACATACACAGGGCCTCTGTTTGCCAAATTCAGAAGGATTCGGTCCATCTACGCAGTACTAGATGAGATTAGTCACCCTGTCCTCTAGAGACTTGGTCTCTAGGGTGCCACTGTCTCCTGGGTGTCTTCACATCTCTCTTATCCAACATATCTGGCTCATTTGGGTCACCTGACATTGCCAGCTTGCTTATGTTTCGTCCCCAGGCTCCTCCTCAGCTTTATTTTTACCTTCATTGGCTTTGTTTTTCGTTGGTGTTTATGTTTATGTTTATTCGTTTGTTTGTTAGAGAAAGGGTCTCACTCTATAGCCCTGGCTGGCCTGGAACTTACTATGTAGACCAGGCTAGACTCAAACCTGCAGTGATCCTCCTACTTCTGTCTCCTGAGTACTAAGATTACAAGCACATATCACCATATCCAGCCTTCTACATTGGCTTTCTTACCCTGCATCCCCTCTCTAGATGACTCTACCCTAAGCTAGTAGCTTCATCAAGCATGAGTATATTTTGACTCCTAATATATTTAATAATAATGCTAACATTTTTAGGGGTACTCACTGGGTACTAAGTACTTTTCTAGAAGCTTTGACTACGATTTCTCATTCAAAATTTTTTATCTTTATTCTTAGGTTTTAACATAATATTTTTATTAAGTCTTTGAGAATTGCACATAATGTATTTTGATCATAATCCTACTCCTCCCATAACTCCTCCAAGATATCTACCCCCTCCTCAACTAATGTCTTCTTTGTTAGTAACCTGCCAGGTCCATTCTGTCACACACACACACACACACACACACACACACACACACACACACACACACATTTATAGGTATAGGGCTATCCACAGGATCATGGTCAACTTACCAGGGCCACACTCTTGAAGACTCTCCCTCCCCCCACAAAAGTTTATTTTTATTATTTATTAATCATATGTATAGATCTATATATGCAGAGTTATATGCTCAGAAATGTGGGTCCCCATCAAGTCCAGAAGAGGACATTGGATGGATGTTCTCACATGGGTGCTGAAATCCAAACTCATCTGCAAGAACACAGCATACTAACTGCTGGCCAATCTCTCCAGCTCTCTTTATTTTATTTTTTTTTACAGATTTTGTTTGTTTTGTTTTGTTTTTAAGATTTATTTATTTATTTACTATGTATACAGCATGTATGACTGCAGGCCAGAAGAGGCCGCCAGATGTCATTACAGATGGTTGTGAGCCACCATGTGGTTTCTGGGAATTGAACTCAGGACCTCTGGAAGAGCAGTCAGTGCTCTTAACCACTGAGCCATCTCTCCAGCCCCCAGCTCTCTTTATTTTTAATTGATATATACTTGTACATATTTATGGGCTATCATTTAATATTTTGATACATGTATATATTCAATGATGATCAAATCAGAGCACTTAGCATATCCATCACCTCAAACATTTATCGTTTCTCTATTGTGAGTTCCCCCATTCTCCTATCAAGAATCTGAAATGTGCCATACATTGTTATTAACTATAGCCACCATGTTGAGCTTCAGCTTCATATCTGACATTTCACTGTTTGTTTCATTTTTGAGACAAAGTCTTATTAAGTAACCTAGACTGGCCTGGAACTTGCTATGTAGTCCAGGCTGCCCTTTAATGCTTGATCCTCCTGCCTCAGCTTCCTAAGTGCTAGAATTACAGATGTGTGCCATCTTACCAGGGCTGTCTAACTTTTTGCCTGTTGAACAACCTCTTCATTTATGGATGAGGAAGTAGGTGCATATTGGAAGCTGCATGCCTGGCCCAAGGTCACACAGGCAGTGGGATACCCTGACACTATGATTCTGGAACCTTCACCCTTAGCTACTGACTTATGCCAGTTCCTAATGGAACCATGCCTCTAATGGACATGTGGACCTCCATGTTCCCTAGTTGCAAAATCTGATGTCCTCTTTAGTTTCAAATTTTCTTTTCTTTATGCATCCCCTAGTAAATAAGACTGCCTTCCAGCCGGGTGGTGGTGGTGCACGCCTTTGATCCCAGCACTCGGGAGGCAGAGGCAGGTGGATCTCTGTGAGCCCAGGACAGGCTCCAAAGCTACAGAGAAAGCCTGTCTCAAAAAAACTAAAAACAAAACAAAACAAAACAAAACAAAACTGTCTTCTTTTCTCCCAGTGGCCCAAGCTTGAAGAAACTCAGGAACCACTTTGGTTCCTCTTCTGACTGTTTCCCCTCTAGTTGCTAAGCTTTGTCACATTGACCTCTTTTAATGCACAAGCCTGTCCCCTCATCAAGCCAGCTCTTCTGCCTTAGCTCAAGTGCCTGTCGTCTTTCCTACTGACTCTACAGAGTCAGTCTCTTCTGTTCCTATCTGTGGACCTATGCCCGGTGTGCCCTGTGTACTGATGCCAGATGGGGGTGATCTTTCCAAATGTTCTGCCCTCATTCCACTGCAATCCTTAGAAGCTAAGGGGGAAGGGCAAAATTCCTATGGCATTCTAGATTCTTCCGGGCTGCCCTCTGCCAGTCTGCCCTACCTCAATCTTCTCCTGTAGCATGCCTCTACTTGCTCTCAAGTTCAAGTCATATAGTAATCCGTGTGCTTCCTAGAGGATCACACTCTTTGTACGTGGTAGTATGCACAGCCTTTGCCTGGACTTGCTTTCCCACTCTCCCGGTGTCTGATGGACCCACTCTTTGCTCAAGACCCACTTCAAAAGTTTTCTGTTCTAAACCAAGTGTTGTGATACACACATATGATGCAATCCCAGTACTCTAGAGGTTACGGCAGGAGAATCATGAGTTCCAGGCTACTCTTGGCTACATAGTGTTCCTATCTCAAACAACTATAGACATGCTGGGTCTGTAATCCCTCTCTCCTCCCCCTCCCCGATAGCTTCAGGAGGTGGAGGCAGAAGTGAAAGTTCAAGGCCCATCTGGGCTACAGAGTTCAAATAAGACTAGGCAATTTCCTGAGACCCTGTCAAAGAGTTAAAAAGGTGGTGGTGGGTATTGTGGGGTTGGGACTATATATTCAATCTCTAACATAACACAGAGAGACAGAGATAATTCTCTTTTCTGTCAATTCTGTCTCGGTTCTTCTGGGAAAAAAAAATGATCACTCTGATATTTGTGTGCATCAAGCATCTTGTATAGCCCACTGTAGGTACATATCAAGGATGTCATATGTAATACTCCCTGGCTATCTCCTGTACTTGATGGTAAATATCTCCAGAACTGAGTTGTAATCTCAGTACCTGGCATAGGGCTCAACACACAGCAAAAGGTCCCTCAATTCCTATTTCAAGACAGGGTCTAATGTAGTGCAGGCTAGGCTTGAGCTCACTATGTAGGCAAGGCTGGCCTTTAACTCCTGTTCTTCTTGTCTCAACCTCTCTAGTGCTGGGATTACAGGCGTGCGCTACCACTCCCAGCTTCCCCAAATGTTTTTTAGTAAAAATAGAAAATTGGTGAGTCCTTTTTAATACATTTATAATATGTATTTATTAAATCATACCAATGCCTAAAGATAAACAACATCCCACTTGGATTCTGCCCCCCCCCCTTTGCAATGCAAGTACTCTACTACTGAGCTATATCTGCAGCTGTATCTGATCTAGCAGATCTCTTTTTATAGTTTTACTTCTTACTTTATGTGTAGGGGTGTTTTGCCCACATGCATATCTGTGTATCATGTGTGCAGTACCCATGGAGGCCTGAAAAAGGTGTCAGATCCTCTGAAACTGGAGTTACAAGTGGTTCTGACCCACAGTGTGGTGCTGGGAATTGAACCTCAATTTTCTGGAAGAATGGCCAGTGCTCTGAACCACTGAAGCATCTCTCTAGCCCAAATCTCACTTTTCAGGGACAAATTAGTCCATCTGTAAACCGGAGATGGCTCTGAAAGTTTCTGGAAGTTTGGGAGAGTACCAAATAGTGTGTTATTTGCTCATCATCTTAGTAACTAGGAAGGTGAGTGTACCACAGTGTAAGATACTAACCAGGCCCTAAGACATCCAGGCAAGGTCAGGTAACATCCATAGCCACAGTTATCACAGAATGCTTCCTTTTGCACTAGAGAACACTCCCTTTCTAGCCTCCAAAACTGGAGGATCAAGCGCTGCCTACTGACTTCCTTTATGGAAGTAATTTTTTAAAGAATTTTATTTTCTTTGTAACTGTGTGTGTGTGTGTGTGTGTGTGTGCGCGCGCGCGCGTGTGTGTGTGTGTGTGCCTGTGGAGGCTAGAAAATTGTGTCACATTCCCTGGAGCTGGAGTTACAGGTGGTTGTGAGCCACCTGATGTAGGCGATCCTCTGCAGGAATAGCAGGTGCCCTTCAGTACCATGGAAATGACTCCCAGCTCCCCCAGTGTCTTCCTCCCCAATGTTTCTTTTCATTCTATTCTCCTTTCTTTGTATTTCAAACACACAGTTCTAAAAATTGTAAATAACTGTATACTCACTAAAGACCACATGTTTATACATCCCTCAGAGCCATCCATCAGTCCCTCTTTTTCTTTGGTGATTTTTTTTTTTTTCGAGACAAGGTTTCACTGTGTGACCTTGGCTGTCCTGGAACTCTCTCTGTAGATCAAGCTGGCCTTGAATTCACAGAGATCTGCCTGCCACTGCCTCCTGAGTACTAGGATTAAAGGCATGCACCACCACCACCTGGCTCCTTTGGTGATTTTAATGTAAGTTGCCAACACCAGTGCACTTCACCCCTATGCTGTTCAACATCTGTATCACAAACTTAAGTTCAGCATCTAGTTGGGGTTGTTTTTTCTTCTGCCTGAAGCAGTATCTCATGCAGTCAAGTATGGCTGGCATAAACATTGCTTTGTAGGTGAGGATGGACTTGAACTACTGATCTTCCTGCCTCTACCTCCTAGGTGCTAGGATTATAGGTGTGTGTCATCACACCCAGCTCTCACGATTTGCTTATAGGTCTTTTATGTACTATGTGTTGACAATAAACTGCACCAACCTTGAATGAACCAGTTCAGGCATCTTGACCATATGGTGTTGTCACCCCACCCCAGAAAATGCCCTCTCCTTAGCTGGGAGGGCTTTAAATATCCCCAGACCCCTGCTTTTCCCCTTGTATATTCCCCCATAGGCATTCCTTTGCTCCAGTGGTTCCCCCCCCAGACAGCAACGTCTCCTTGTACTTGATTCCCAGGTGCTGTTCCCTTCTCTGCTGGCTCCCTTCTAGTATACATGAACCTGGAGAAAATCTGGAATGGACCCCGGGACCGCTTCTCCCACCTGCAGAACTTTGCCAATGTCTGCGTGGCTGCTGCTGTGAGCCAGACTCTTTCCTTCCCCTTTGACACTGTGAAGAGAAAGATGCAGGTGCGGATCACTGGCCGGGAGGTGGGGCTTGAAGCGTTTGCAGTTAGGTAACCACAAAGAACGCTAGATTCCACTCCCCATCCTGCCCTATAACCCCACCACTGATGCCATGTGTCTACAGAGTTCAGCTGCTTATGCAAATACTGTGCAGTCTGTAACACTTCTGCTAACCTCAGAGCGACTAGCTATCTTCTAGAAAGCTTCCAGATGAGTCTCCCTTCTCTTTCCTGTTCACTGAATACATCACTTACAGTTCTCCTTCCTGCAATACCAGAAAAGGAGGACACTGCAGTATGCAACCAGTTACTTGCCCTCTTGAAGCCACCACAAGGAGGGCATAGCACTCTTTCTTGTCACCATGCCTTCCCTCAGTAAAACTGGCTGGCTAGGACTAAGATAAACCAAGAACCATAGAACAGCAAGGGACGTCCAAAAGAAGCTGCATTTCAAATGGGTTCTAACTTGGTGCAACTGGCCATGCATTGTCTTAACAACTACCCCGGGGAAGCAGGTTCACTATGGAGCACAAAGGCAAAAGCAAACGGTGAAGACGGCAAATTGAAGAACTAGCTTAGCCTAAATTCTTATCAACAAAACCAAATCTGATCAGTTGATGTAACATGAGGTGTTGATTACAGCCACGTGTGGGTAATGGAAATCCAAGCTGGACTGGCGATTTTGTGCCTTCCCTCACCCTGCTCACTCCACTGGCTTATCTGCCTCCTTAGCCTCTGTATGTCCTCCGTGTGTCCCTGAAGCTCTTTGTGGAAATGAATCCGGAGTCATTTGCATTTGCAACTTGAAATGAGGAATCACCCTCATTGCTTTCTCCACGTGACTCTGACTAGTCGTCCCTCCGGGGACTTCCTATGCTCCTCCCCACTTCCTATTTCTCTACTCCAGCATCCTTTGACCAGTGTGGTCAGTGCTGTCTTCAGACATGATGACACTCCACTCTGCCACTCGGGTCCTCAAAACATCTCATCTGTCTGGCTCGCCTTTTTCCTCTCCTGGTCCAGGTGAACCACTGCCATGTTGATGTGACTGTAGTGCAGGTACAAAATGAAGTCTCCTTAGTGTCCCTTCAAATGAACATAACTTCTGATTTCAAAAAGAGTGCACATATTAAAACATGGTCAAAAATTATTTAGGCCAACTTTAGTAATCTGCTTTTTTCACTTATCACATAGCAGATACGGCTCCAGGCCATTAAGTGTTTAATTATCAAATGTTATTTCACCATATGAATGTGTTAGAAATAGTTAAAATTTCTCAGTTTTTAAATAATGAGACTATTACTAATTCTTAAGTATAACAACAGTGTAATGAAATCTGTTTTTTTCAAATCATATCCCTAGAAAGTCACTTAAAGGTTACAAGACTTGAATAAGTCTAAATCATTTTATTTTGTAGGTATTGAGGATTGAACATGTGTGAATTAGATAGGCATTCTACTACCACTGAGCTACACCCCCTGCCCTTACATTTGTGTGTGTGTGTGTGTGTGTGTGTGTGTGTGTGTGTGTGTGTGTGTACGTGTACCAAGATCTCCCTAATTTGCCAGGGCTGGCCTTGATCTTCCTACATGACCCAGGAAGGGCTTCAAACTAGTTAAGAGCTTCCTACCTCAGCCTCTAGGGTCCAGGGTCCTTGGAGTTTAAGCATGAGCCGTGTGCACACACACACAGAGTCTCTCTCTCTCTCTCTCTCTCTCTCTCTCTCTCTCTCTCTCTCTCTCTCTCTCTCCTGGTTTGCTGGTTTGTTTGTTTGTTTGTTTGTTTGTTTGTTTTTGTTTTTAGATGGCGTCTCTCTATGTGTCCTGTAGACCAGGCTGACCTCAAAGTCATAGAGATCTGCCTACCTCTGCTTCCCAAGTGCTGGGATTAAAGGCGTGTGTCACCATGCCCAGGCTCTTAATGAAAGTTAGACTCCAAAAAAAGTTAGAGGCTTCATTTGCACCAGCAATAAGGGAGAGTGATCCACCTCCTGCCGCTGACATCTCCTGTCATTTCTCAGTCATTGTGAATACAGTAGTGAAAATGTGCTTACATTGCTTTAATTCCAATCCATTGCTTATAAGTGGGGGTGTACATTTTTCACAGTTGCCCCTTGCATTTCTTTATCATTTTTATGTGCCCTTTGCCAATTTGGGGTGATATCTAGATTCTCCTATTGATTGGTAACAGGTCTTTATATATTAAAGGCATTAACATTCGTCATGCATTGCACATTGTCCTCGGTTACTAAGCACCCTTACCATATATACAATAATAAGCTATACCCTTCCCATAATAGTCTGCCACCAACAAGGGCAAGAGATACTGGCAGTGAAAATTTGAGTGCAGTCTTAATCATTTTTCCCTTTGTATGGGAACCTTCTAGACAATGCATACATAGAGCTTCAAGATACTGCATTCAGAGTTGAGTTTGGTGGCACATCCCTGTAATCCCAGTACTTGGGAGATAAAGCCAAAAAGACCAAAACTTCAAGGTCATCCTCATATATAGCCTCAAGAAAACAACAAAAACAGAGAAACCAGATTTCAGATAAATGCAAAATCATAGTGGTTGTTTTAAAAAACGCAACATAATCAAGCTGTAAAACAGGATAGGCAGTTAATTATGAATGACGTCATAAATACCACCTGAAAATACAGTTAAGTCAATTAATATGGATCTTAGCAAGAATGTTATTTTCGTGGGTTAATAAATATAATAACTTGTCCGTTGTACACATACTTTTTTTTATTAATACCCAGGATAAAGCCAGGAGCTTTTAAATGCAAATACGGCATTACCTTTTCTGACCACTAGGTGTCACTGCAGTAAATGAAGAGTATCTGAGCCGTGAAAAGGTATATGAGCCAGAAGCTCAGTCAATGACAGTTACCAACCTCACAATCCCAGATCAAAATCATTTTCAGTTAGGAAGATAAGGAGCCAGAGGCAACAGGAAACACCTCCAGTCTTTTGTTTTTCTCGTAAAGCACACAATGCAAAATTCATCTAGAAGAGAACACCATAAAAACCATCTGCCCCCACTGGATTAAGCAGAGTTTACCAGCTTAATTTGTCACAAGGGACTTGTACAGGGCAACCTAGCTGCTGTGACCTGAACGCAGTTAATGATAACATTTGCATTCCATTGATTTTCTCCATGGCACTGCCCAACATGAAGCAAATCAACAGCAGGTGTCTGGTGGATAGCCAACTAAACAGGGAATTTTTCCCAGCACCCACAGTGGCTGGCACCTTTGTCTGAGTGCCTGGTTGTCTTAATAGGCTTTTATCCAGACACTCGTGCATCCAATCTGTCTGTTTAATACCACACCAGGTTGGAACCCTTCTGAACACTAATGCCAATAATCAGAAGTCTTGTTTAAGCACCTGAGCCCTTCCTTCACCAAGCTTATACTCACTTTACTCTATTTTTCTTTTTCTTGTTTGGCATGCTGGAGGATGGAGAGGTAAATAATTTATGCATGTGCATGTTTTGAGAGAATGTTTCTGGTGGGGGAAGGGTCAGCTGCATGCCCAAGTGGAATGAAGTGCCTCTACCTGGTGTGTTCTCAGACTCTAACACGACCCTGCCTGAAATCTTCTCACACTTCCGGGCATTTTAACCTGAGCTTTTCCAGACAGAGCCTGGCCCTTCTGTCTGAATCTCCCCAGCTGGCTAAGAGCCTGGGCCAGAAGATACTGGCAGTACTAAGTGTATTGAAGAAACAATATGCTGGGCATGATGGCATGACCCTTTAATCGCAGTACTTGGGAGACAGGGGCAGATGGGTTTCTGTGAGTTTGAGGACAGCCTGGTCTACACAGCAGGTTCAAAACCAGCCAGAGCTACACAGTGAGACTTTCTCTCTCTCAAAAAAAAAAAAAAAAAAAAAAAAAAGGAAGGAAGGAAGGAAGGAAGGAAGGAAGGAAGGAAAGAAGGAAGGGGAAGGATTCAAAAGAAGAGAAAAGAAAAAAGAAGATGGGGGAAATGCTGATAATTTATGTAGTAATCTGTAAGCCCCTATTAAGGACCAAAGAATCCGAAGAAAACATATAATGGTTCCATGGGCAAGAGTATGTGAGAGGGTAAGACAGGCTGGGGAACATTGTCCTGGGAATCTGGGGAGCCTCTGCCCACATGGGACCCAGAGTCTGATAGGCCTTCTGGATGAATCAGGAAGGAGGTCCATGTGCACCCTGTCCGCTCGGCCTGCTACCCACTCTGTTGCTCGTACTGGGTATCAGCCTGTTGGTTTGTACCCAGAGGACTTTGCCGCCAGCACAGCTCACAAGGTAAGCAGGACTGAGCCAGGTCAGCATTGAACTGAACGTGCATGAAGTGAAGGACAAAGGTGGGACCCAAGTGGTTCAGCTGACTGAGCAGAACGCACAGGGTCAGTGAATAAACAGAGGCCCCAGCCTGCTCAAACAGACTCCAGTCTGACCCAGACACTCACCACCTTGAGCAACCTTTGCTGAGTGGGACACGGTCACTCCATCCATCCACTCAGAGCTTCTTGTGTTCCATGCTACCTCCTCAAGGCTTCCCTCCCTCCCTCAGTCCTGGGCCCATGTTCTCACAGCCTGCTGACCAGCGCTGTCACATCTCCAGGGCCACTTCCAGCACACTGTATATCAGTTACTACTCTTCCCCTAAAACTGTCTTCTTAGAGTGTTCCCTTTCAGGGCCATCACTGTCCCTCACAGCCAAGCTAAGCAGCCAGAAGTTAGGTTCGGCTCTGCTGTCCCCTCACCCAACCAATCCAAAGCCCACTTGCTTCTGCACTCTTAACTCTCCCATAAGGGCCCTTTTTCTTCCTGCCCTGACTCCAATCAAGGACCTTATCAGCTCATACTGTAGCACATCCTGTTCCCTAGGATTGATTCTGAAAGTGATCATCAGCACTGAGCAGGGAGATACCGTAGGCACTGGGCCAGCTGTATGTTCATTACATCATCCCATCCTTACAACTATTTACCAAGTGCCAAATGAGCACTGTCAGTACTAAGCCTGTTTTATTGCAGGCCCCGGTGCACTCAGACAACTTGAGGGAGGCAGTGCTCCCTGTGCACCCTGCAGGTTCTGGCACTTTCACCTGCTGAGCCATCTTGCTGGTCGAGAGGAGAAAAACAGAGGCCCTCCAAGGTCCTGTAGCTTACAAACCCATCTTGGAGTAACTGACGCGGGATAAAGGCCAGGCAGTTTGCCGCCGGGATCAGCACTCATTTCCACCCCAGCAGCCTATCCCATGAGTTTCTTGCAGAACAAATGTTCTTTTAGCCTTGTCTGTGTTGCTCCTTCTCCATCACCTTTAGAGAATAAAGGACAGCCCATTAGTCTGGCATGTTTCCCTCACCAGCTTCACTGTTCTTTTGTGTAGAGGTCCTTTGTATAGGGAGTTGCAAAATTAAATGTCTGTAGGAATTCAGAAGCAGAATGGACAGGAGAGCTAGGGAAACCCAGATAACAGGCACCCAGCCCGAAACAATAAGCCTTCAAATGCATTCTAAGCCGTCATGCCTTTTGAAAGCATTCTGGAAAGCTAAACTCTGTGCTCACAGAATGTGATTAGCATTTAAATATGCATACCAGAAAAGAGTGAAATGAGTCAGTGCAGGCTGCAGCTAAGCTGCAAGCTTCTCTTCTCCAAAGGATGGTTGTCATTTAGAAATGCAAGCTCAGTTTTCAAGGGAGCCTCTAAATCCAGATTCCAATGTAAAATCTTGGTATTTTTCAAGGTTGCAAGTTAAAAAAAAAAAAAAAAAAAGTACTGACTAGGCAAAGCTAAACGTGTCTTCTTTTGGTCTCTGCTCAATTCACCATCCACTTGCAATAGTGAAGAAGTTCCCCTCCCCCAAGCCCTGAAGACCAACCGTATTTTATATTCCAGTCCACAGGCCTTTGTTCCTGCAGCTACCTCGGCCTCGGCCTCGCTGCTGTCTGTAAAGGTTCAGCTCAGCTTGCTTTGGTAGTAGGAGCTGTTGCTTTCGTTTGCTGGCTTTTCCCACCCCTACGGCACTTACCATGTAAAGGCCCATATGGGACCCTTTGAGAACCACAATGCAGACCACTGGGGAAGGAATTCTGGGGAAGAAAAAACTGAGCTAACTTTAACTATAGAGTACCTTCTCTGAAAAGGTAGATGCTGTTTGTCAGCGACTTCCACTTACACCCCCATGTCCAGGGGCACAGTAGTTGCATTCCAAGAAGTTTGTAGGTGAATAACTCCTTTTAAAGGATGCTGTTAGCCTACCCATGGGTCCCCTAATTCTGATAATTTCCTTTCTATTCTTTTTTATCTCAATCAACATCATTGCTCTGCTGTCCCTTCTCTGTTAAAGCTACCTCCTGGTATCGCCTCTTATTTTCCCAAGCAGAGGCAGTCTCCTCAATCCCAGTGACTTTAGCTCACTTAGCTTTGAGCACCCCTACTATGGAACTCTGAAATCCAAAATGCTCCAAAGTCAGAAACTTTGAGCATACACATGATGGAAAATTCCACAACTGACCTCGTGTAAAGGACTGCAAACAAAACACAGGAACACTAAAAAGATTGTATGTGGGCTGAAGAGATGGTTACTACATACTCACAAGGGTCTCAGTTTGAATTCTCCAAGCCCATACAAAGCTAGGCACAGTAGTGTCCATCTATAATTCCAGCACTCCTATGTTGAGATGGGAGACAGAATGAAAAGAATCCCCAGAAACTCATGGCCTAGATAGCCTGACACACACACACAACAGTAAACAGAGATGCTGTCTCTAATAAAATGGAAGCAAGGACCACATCTGAGATTGTCCTCTCACCTCCACACATCACACATAAGCCATGGCACACATGCACTAACACATATACACACTCATACACCATATACACAGGTAATAATAAAAATGAAAAATAATACACAAAATAAAAATGTATAAGACTGCATAAAGTGACCCCCGTGCTAACAAGGGAGATATGAAACATAGTCAATTTCATGCTTAAACTTTGCTCCCATTCAAAGATCTCTCATTATGAACAAATATTCCAAAGTTAAGAAATATTCAAAATTTGAGACACTTCTTGTCCCAATCATTTTTAGACAAAGGATACTCAACCTATGTAGCTCTCTTAGGGACCATGTCACAAGATCCCTTATATTATAAATGTCTGGCTCCTTTCTCTAAATTGCAAGCTCTTTGCCTATGGGGAGTATATGTTATACTTTTGTATATCCCTGTAACGTGTAGTCTCATGTAACAGGCACTTGATACTTATTTAAAAATAAATGCTCATGAAGGCAGGCTTAAGGGATCTCCCTGTGAGTACAGAGTTGAACCTTTATAGCACTGAGTGAACCTCAAGTCTGTGCGCTTGTCCCTACACAAGCTGAAGGTAAGAACACCCAAGCCTGCCCTCTTCCCAGCCTGCTTCTCTAAAGAAACCTCTTCTTGTTGTTCTGGCAGTCCAGTCTCCTACCCTGTGCAACTCAGGGCTGAAAGCTGTTAACTGGTCAAGACTGGCAAATGGACAAGAAAGGGCCAGGCACAGTGTCCAAAGCTTATAGGCGCAACATCTGGGAGGCTGAGGTAGGAGGATCAGGCTTTTCAGATCAAACTTTCAGATCTGCCTGGGCTATATTAAGCAAGTTCAAAGCTAGTCTGGGCAATTTAGTGAGGCCCTGTTTCAGCCAAACAAGAAAAGATGACAGGAAAAAAAAATCGGGGGGGGGGGGGCACACTTGACCTATCACAGCATGGCACCATCTAATAGATAGTCCTTAGGTGATTGTTTTTCAGGAAGTGTAAGGATGTATATGAATCTGTGCTTGTCTTTGCTGAAGCTTTTGTCAGGGCTAGAAGCATGAGGATTTATTTGTCACAGGAGATAAAGACAGTAAAAAGCCTGCTGTGGATTAAGGAACTGTAATGACAACATACTACCATTTGCAGGTCAGATAATATACACAAGGCAGACTCTTAACTCATTTTTTTAATAGAGAAATTTTTTTGAAGGCATTTTTTAAGATGTATTTATTTATTATATATACAGTGTTCTGTCTGCACATATCCCTGCAGGCCAGAAGAAGGCACCAGATCTCATTACAGATGGTTGTGAACCACTACGTGGTTGCTGGGAATTGAACTCAGGTCCTCTGGAAGAGCAGTCGGTGCTCTTAACCACTGAGCCATCTCTCCAGCCCCAACTCTTAACTCATTTAATCCTCTTTATGGACCTCCAGAATAAGTACTAACTATCATGATTCTTATTTCGTGGGTGGGAAACTGCTCGCCCAGGAGTCACATAGCTAGTATATGTTATAGCAGGCTCTCTCCTTCCCCAGTAGGAAGTGCAGGGCTCTTTCCTAGATGCTAGGTAATTAGCTAATTTAGACTTTTGTTCCGTTGCCTCTGCTGAGAGGGGGGGAGCTGGACCTTGAGAACTGGCAGCTCGAAATTTCAGTGCACAGTGGAGAAAAAGAACAGTGTGAAAAGGCCCAGAAACTGACAGGCGGAAGGCTTGCTGCACTTGAGCTGCTCTAGAACAGTGAGCAGGTGGCTTCTGAACAACAGAAATGGATTTCTCACAGTTCTGGAGGCTGGGAAGTTCAAAGTCAAGGCAAAGCTGACATCTAGGGAGCGCCCACTTCTCATTCTTAGATGACACCTTCGTGCTGTGTCTTTCCATGGTGGAAGAAACAGGGCAACTCCTGGCATGGCTTTTTGGACACTAATCTCATTTCCGAGGGCTCTGGCTTCCTGATCTTATTACTTCCCAAAGGCTTCACCTTCTGAAACATTACATGGGGATCAGGTTTTCAACACAGAAATCAGGAGGAAACACAAATATTTGCACTGTACTAAGCCTGGTTTGGGCCAGAAGCTAGTTACCTCAGATTAAAATGGGAAAAATATTCTTATGAAAACTGTGCTATTCTGGACCTCAGTAGCAAGCAACCTGGCCCTGGAAGCCTCATCGGCAAGTTAGGAAGCATAGGAAGGCACAGAGCACAGGCACAGACCATTAGCAGCCACAGGCTGATCAAAGGACTGAGAAGGAAGTCCTAAGAGCCCTGGAGGGAGCAGGAGCAAGACCCCAGGAAAGGTAAGGAAATTGCTCTCCTGGCCACTAGTAGAGGATGCTAATGGAGTTTAATGGTTCTGCCCACTTGAGTGTCTCCTGGATGGCACAGCATCTATTCTTAGTGAGAAGAAGGAGACCACTGAAATGTCCTGAAGTACAGGGTTGAGTGCTGAGCTCTAAGGGTGCTGAGGGGGACTGTGCCCCTTACCTTTGTTGCAGCTCACTGATGTCTGGGCCCTTTGAGGACTCGCTTCTGCCCAAGTGAGTGTCACTGCCTTAGCAACGGTGAAGCCAGGTGGATATCTGAGCATTCATTAGGGCAAGACGGGCTTGCTTTTGAGCACTGATTTTTAAAGTGAAGGGAAAAGAAAACCTGCCCACCCGTTCGCTCAAAAAGTATACAGTGCCCTAAATACTTTGGGGATAGCAGTTCTTGATCAGGGAAACAAGACTGACCCTAGAGGCCAGGCAAGGAGGGAACAGGAGGGCCTTCCCAGCCAAGTGAACTGAACTCTGCCCTTTTCTCCTGACCTGAGCTGGCTTGTTCCTTTGAAGCAATAAAAATCGGGGAGTCTAAACAGCCACTTCATGCTAAGCTCTGTCTAAACACTAAGAGCAGCTAAGATAAGACCTTCTCCAACCTCCAGCTCCCAAAAGAGCAAGTGAAGATAAAGGAAAGAGAAGAAAGGCCCCAGGAAACACCTGCTGTCAAACATAAAAGGTCAACAGCCACCTGGGAGACCTCTGCTGTCTGAAGGATGTGAAAATGGAGTTGTCCGGAGAATATGGAAATATGGAGTTGACTGACCCCACTGGCTCATTGCAGCTGTTTTGGGGATGAAGCATCTACTTTCACCAGTTTTCCCATCGTTACAGCTGCCAGTTACTTATGCTCATGACTGTGTCCCCCTTGAGCCTCTGACTAACAGATTAGCTCACAGGGGTGATGACATGGTCCCAGCATGGCCCTTAATCCTGTGCATGGACAGGAATAGGCCATGGGACCTCTGAGCCTCATCTTCCTCATAGTCCATACAGCATCAGACAGAGAACTGTGCCTTCTGCAAGTACCTGTGCAAAGACTGAATGGCGTCATTGAACACGGGCACATTGCAAATGCTGTTCTCAATGTGCTTGGAGCACCTATTCAGCATCCATGCAGTGGTCAGAGAACAACCTACAGGAGTCACTTCTCTCCTTCCCACCATGTAGGCTCCACACTGCCAGGCTTGGCATCATACGCCCTAACTGGCTGGACCATCTCACCAGGCCAAATTTTAAAAATAAAGTAACAGGGGTCAGGGATACAGCTCAGTTGAAAAGTGCCTGCCTTTTCAAGCCACCAAGCTCAGGTCCTGCATATACCTGTATGTCCTCAGCCTCCTGGAGATTGTCATCTTCCAAATTTGTTTTCTTCATGTACATTCTCCCTTCCAGTCAAGATGTTGCTGTCAAAGTTTGCTCTTAGAAAATGTAGCCATAGCTGCCGGTGTGGGGGGCGGGAGAGCTCCTCTGGCTCAAGCCCCTGGGCCTCTGATTCCTCACAAGCTGCTTACCTGCATCTCCAATGCTTTCTCTTGGGGTCTCAGCTATGCTCTGCGCTTCCCCACCCCAAGCCCTCAGTGGCCACACTGGCATTGACTGTTCCTTTCCTCTCTTCACAAGCACAAAACTAATCTGCTGTGTTTGCTCACCTTTCCTGAAATGATGGCAGGCTTTCAGAGCAGCTCGTCATTCCTCGGGCCTGATGCTGAAATGTAAGACATTTACACTGGCAGAATCAAGGTGAGCTCATGGGCACACTACTGCAGAGCAGCTTGCCATGCCCACCCTGTGAATCCAGCTACTGTAGAGCATCGCCTGCTACAGCACATCTATATGGGGCCTGGTTACACCAGAAGGGATATGAGTCATGTGGTTCACAAGACAGAAAGATCCATTTACTGCAATATTACTAATGGCTTGTTATTGCTGCTGTTGTTTAATTATTGGTTCTAATTTCATTTATGAAATGATAATAAAATAGTCTGACAAAAAGCAATTCAGAAGAACAGGGATATTATTCAGCTTACAATTCCAGATTACAGTCTGTTATTGTGAAGAAGCTAAGGCAGGAACTTAAAAAAATCATATCTACAGACAAGAACATAGAAAATAAACCCATCAGCCCGCCTTCCTTCCTTCCTTCCTTCCTTCCTTTCTCCCTCCCTCCCTCCCTCCCTCCCTTCCTTCCTTCCTTCCTTCCTTCCATTGGAATTCAGCTAGCTTTCTTTACCTTTGTGTAGGTCAGAGTCCAGCCTAGGGAATAGCGCTCCCAGAGTGGGGTGGTTCTTCCTACATAAATCAACAATTAGGACAGTCCTCTGCAGACATGCCCACAGGCCAATGTAAGCCAGATAATTCTTCATTCTGACTCTCTTCCCAGGTGAACTCTATCAAAAAGACAGTTAAAACTAACCAGCACAGTGGCTATTTGCCAAAGGACTCAAGCCTCTTACCGTGGCTGCCTTCCACATACATGCTTCAGATGGTTTGGGAATTGCACAGCTTTGCGTTCATGTTGAATCCTATACATCATTTCCAAGTGACAAGCTGAAAAGTTCTGAGCTCCTGTTTGCTACACTGACAAACCATCTTTTTCCTATTTATTTTTCCCTTCTCTTCCCTGACCCACTGATCTTGAACTCCTAGCCTCAAGTGATTCTCCTGCCCCACCCCCAAGTATCTGGGACTATACCTTTGTCTTGCTATCTTAAAACTCCTACAATGAAGCATTCTCTTTTCAGCAAGTAATACATGCACACAAAATCCAAACAGTGGCATAAACACACATTGAAAACCCAGTCTCCTCACCCTTTATATCCTCCCCACTCAGCTCTCTCCCAGAGACAACACCACGGTTCTCACTTTCTTCCCTGTATCTTTCCAAAGATGGCTTATGCAAAGGTCTACATAAAGGTGAAGACTTGTGTTCTTTCTGGTTTTAGGTAGTCAGCAGTGTACTGTGCATAGTCTTCTACACCCATGGTTCTCAACCTATTGGTTGCAAACCCTTGCGGGGGTGGAACAACTCTTTCACAGAGGTTACATATCAGATCTCCTGCATATTAGATACTTATATTATGATTCATGACAGTAGCAAAATTACTGTTATGAAGTAGCAATGAAAACAATGTTATGGTTGGGGGTCACCACAGCATGAGGAACTGTGTTAAAGGGTTGCAGCATTAGAAAGGCTGAGAACCACTGTTCTACACCCTTTCTTTTTCACTAAAAAATATGTCTTGAGGGGTTGGGGATTTAGTTCAGTGGTAGAGCGCTTGCATAGCAAGCGCAAGACCCTGGGTTCGGTCCTCAGCTCCAGAAAAAACAAAATACAAGAAAAAAAATATGTCTTGATGGTAACACCCTATCCATCCAGATGAAGTAGCCACATATTCTTAATTAAGACATAGTATTCTATAACATGTCTTATTTCCTACTGGTGAACATCCAGACTTAGCTCCAGTCTTTTGCTGTTAGTAACACTGCAGTAGCAAACATCCTTGTAACATATATTGTTTCATATACATGCAGATATAACTGCAGAATAAATTCCTTAGGTAGTAGTATTTTAACCAAATGTTAGATAGTGAACTGGGTATATATAGTTATTTTGTGGAGTCCTTGTTTGACATGTACAAAGCCCTAGGTTTCAACCCAGCACTGAATAAACTATATATGGTGGTACATACCTGTAATCCTAGCACTCAAGAAGTAGAGGCAGGAGAATCAGAAGTTCAAAGTCATGCTCAACTATATAACAAATTCAAGACCAGCTTAGGTTACATGAGACCCTGTCATCAAAAAACATGCTAGTATATGTGGTCATTTAAAAGAAAATGGCCCCCATAGGGTCTTAGGGAGTGGCACTATTAGGAGGTAAGAGTTGCCATGGTCAGCCTCCTTGTGCTTACCACAGGGTATGTTCTTACACTGACTATATAGAAAGAGGAAGCAGAATGAACCTACCCCATGTACCCCAGCCGTTGTGCCTCATCTGTATTGTGAATGGGGAGACATGGGACAAAAAAGAATTGCCATGGTCATGGTGTCACTTCTCAGCAATAAAGCCTTAACTAAGATATGCATATATGTGATATGCATATCTACATGTATATGTGTACATATATATGAGTTGTATCTTTGTAAATAGTATTTAACTATTTCAATATTCATGGAAAGAATATTTAGCAAATGCTACCTCTTCTGAAGGGCCTGGGAAGTTTAGAAACTTTCAAATGCTTAGCATTGAAGTGTTTTTTCCTGTTTTTCAATATATAGTAAGCACCTACAGTATGAAAGAAATGTTAGTGGGCTTTTGGAAAAGACCCATGTCAACACAGATGTGGTCACTCAATAGGTCCCAGCAGGATAGGGGATAAGAAATAATTATACACAACAGATCATTGCAAAATCTTATCAAATGCCATGAGGAGCATGGTGACCAAGAAGTGTTTTGTTTTGTTTTGTTTTTTTTTTTTTGGTTTTTTGAGACAGGGTTTCTCTGTGTAGTTTTGGAGCCTTTCCTGGATCTCACTCTGTAGCCCAGGCTGGCCTCGAACTCACAGAGATCTGCCTGCCTCTGCCTCCCGAGTGCTGGGATTAAAGGTGTGCACCACCATGGCCCGGCTCCAAGAAGTGTTTGATAAGCTTAGTCTAGGTATCTGAGAAGATTTCCCTGAGAAAATGCCATTTCTTCTCATCATTATGACAAATGTGGCAAGACAGAGAATATGGCAGATTTCAAGTCCCAGAGGTAGAAGGCATGTGGAGTTGGGCCAGCTACAAGGATTATACAAGCTGGAAAGGGTCTTCAAGGTCATTTCATTTCAGTTTCCTTAGTACACAGGAGAGGAAACCAAGGTCCAAAGAAGTCAATGACTTAGTCAAGGTTATACTGAGAGTTGCAGAGCCGGGCCTAGTTCTCCTGAGTTCTTTTAGGTGGTGGTGTACTACAGGCTCCAGCGTGCTCCTCCTGAGGGCTAGGATCCAAAGCAGGTGGCTACATTTTACTAGCCTAGAGAGTTGCTGTGGTGGTATTGTGTTCCCCAAAATATTGTGTGTTCCCTGAAATAAACATATCTGGGGTCAGAGAACAGACAGCCACTAGAACAGAGCCAGAAATGGTGGCTAGAAAATGGGAAGAGTAAGCCATAACAGAATTTGGGCGGTGGTGGTGCACACCTTTAATCCCAGCCCTTGGGAGGCAGAGCTAGCCAGATCTCTGAGTTCAAGGCCACTTTAGAAACAACTAAACATGGTGACCCACGCCTTTAATCCCAGGGAGTGGGGGCAGAAAGAAAAGGTATATAAGGTGTAAGGACCAGAAACTAGAAGTATTTGCCTGGTTCAGCATTTGGCTGGATAAGCATTCGGCTGCAGAAGCATTCAGGCTTTGGAGCAGCACAGTTTAGCTGAGATTCAATCTGGATGAGGACTCAGAAGCTTCCAGCCTGAGGAAACAGAATCACCTGAGGAACTAGCAAGGTGAGATAGCCGTGGCTTGTTCTGTTTCTCTGATCTTCCAGCATTCACCCCAATAGCTGGCCTCAGGTTTGATTTCATTAACAAGTACTTTTAAGATTCCTGCAACAAGTTGCCTGGGTTTGTGTAGAAGAAACCCTAAGTGCAGGCCCTTGTGACTAGCCATCTACATGGTTCTGTTTCTCTTTGCTAGGAAGATTCAATTTCAGACCACAGCAATCTAGCAGTCCAGTCTAGCAGGTTGGCTTGGTCTTCAGCATACTTGTCTCTTCTCCAAGTTGAGATAATTGTAATAATGATGATTGCCTTAATGGTGGCAATTACTTATTTAGTGCTTGCTCTATATCAAGTATAGTTCTAAGCACTTTGCATGTGCTAAATTATTTAATATAAACAACAATCCTATAAGGTACATGTTATTATTACTCCATTTTACAGGGGAAAGGGCGCCTCAGACAGATCAAGGCATTTGCTGAAGGTTACAGGCTAGTGAGTTATCGCAAGCTGTCTGGCTCCAACGCTTAGAGAATGGTATAAAAGTAGCAAGCCCTGTGGGGAGGCACAGTAAGGATGTAGATGAGGGACAGCAAAGCTGAATGAAATCAAGGATGGGGCTATTTACTGAAACACAAACGGGGCTGAATGAACCCAGAAGAGGACTTGCTTAGTATATGAATTCAATCCCCAGCAGCACGAGAAAAAAAAAAAAAGTACCAATGTAAGACCCACATCAAGGACAAAGACACCTTACAGTTCTATTCACCACAGTCCCTCAGCTCATTAATGCCTCTGGTCACTGGCTCGCTCCTTTATGTCTAGGCCACCAGCATCCTGTTTGGTTTCATGTTCCTCGTTCCCATGTTCTCCCTGCCCCTTCCTCCCTCTCTCCCTCTTCCTCCACTCTGTGAGTTTGTCTGTGTTGGTGCATGTCATATGTTTGCACGCATGTGTGGAGACCAGAGGTCAGTGTTGGGTGCTGTTCTTCAGAAGCCATCCACCTTGTTTTTTGAGAGAGTCTCTCACTGGGACCTTGCACTAAGCAAGTAGCTATGATGGCCGAGTACTGAGCTGCAGGGATCACCTTGTCTCTGCCTCATCAGCACTGGGATAGCAGGCACCATCATGCCTATCTTTTTCCATGGGTGCTGGGAGTTGAAACCCGACCTTGTATAACAGGCATCTTACTGACTGGACTTATCTCCAGCCCCTTTTCATTCTTTTCTTTGAGACAGGGTCTCACATATCCCAGGCTGGCTTTGAACTTGATATCAGCTGAGGATGACCTTGGAGTTTTTATGTTGCTGCCTTCACTGGCACAGTGCGAGAATTACAGTCATGGATCACCACGTCCAGTCCATGCGGTGCTGCTGATGGAGCTCAGGGCTAACAAGCACTCTACTAAGAGAGCTGCAACTCCAGGCCTCTTGCTTTTCATTCTGGTGGCTTTTTTGCTCCCATTCCATGCCACTTGGCCCTCAGCTTATCGTCAACCCCACAAATTCCCTCGGGTTCGTACTGCTGAAGATGAATGCATGGAAGGGCAGCTGGGGGCCACGGAAAGTTCATGGCCGCAAATCTGTGCCACTCCTCAGTCTGCAGAGCTAGTCTTCAGGGTGTCCTTCATAAAAACTTTTTCAAACCTTACCAAACTCCTCACTGCACACCCATCACCTCCTCCCTGGGTGGTTAACCTGGCTTGCTCTGTCTTGGGAAACGAGAGTGATAAACAGACTCAACCCTTTGCTTCTTGGCCCACTCTCTGATTCCCAAATCAAAACAGTCAGATTAGCTTGTTTTGGTGCAGAGTTCTAGGAGCCTTGAATGGGTGTATAGGTTTGTGTGACTGCCACCCCAATCAAGACATAGAACTGCTCTGTCAATCCCCAATTCTTGTGCACTGCCTTTGCAGTCAAGGCCTCCAGGACCACCCCTAAGATGATAATATTTTGTGTGTTCTCCATCTCTGTAATGTTATCTTCTGAGAATAGCTCACTCAGTATAGTTCCTCTGGAATTTATTCAGCAGTAGCTTATTATTTCTATTTTAAGATTTATAGTTAATTATACACATGTGTGTCTGTCTCTGTGTGGCTATGTACACATGAGTGTACATGCCTACAGAAATCAGAAGAGGGTATTGGATCTTCCTGGAACTGGAGTTAGAGGCAGTTGTGAGCTACCCCAACATAGGTTCTGGGAATTGAATTTAGCCCACTGCAAGAGCAGCAGGTGCTCTTAACCACTGAGTTATCTCTCTCCAGCCCCCAGCTTGTTTTGTTCTCTTTTCTATAGATTTGTTTTCATTTAAACTGTGTATATGGGGGGGGGGGTGCCTGCCTCAGCCTCACAAGTACTGCGATTATAGAGACAAGAGAGTTATTTTCAGGGATTGACCATTTTGATGATGACAGTTTTATCAGTAGTTCTGGGGCAGTCAAGAAGTTCATGAGTGGCTGAAGGAAAGGTGACCAAAGATGTAAAAGTGAGGGCCACTGAGGATGACGGCCACTGAGACTGGCACAAACTGTCCTTTTTTGGGGGGGGGAGGACTGAACCCAGGGTCCCAGGGTCATGCGCTCGCTAGACAAATGTTCTACCACTGAGCTAAACCCCCACCCCACCCCCACACTGTCCTTTTTTGCATTCTCTTACTCTTTGAAAAGTTGATACACATGTACAAGTATCTGCTTCATATGCACCCCTCACTTCCTTCTCCCAACTCCCCCTGGGCCATGCCCACAGCATATCTCCCATCTCCAGATTAATATCTTCTTTCCCTTTCCTTTCTAAAGTTTCCTAAGATGATGGAGAAGCTGGCCTTAAACTGAACCACCAGGTGTCAGTCTCCAGTAACTGTCCAAGGGTGGCCAGGAGGTCCACAATGACAACGGGACAAGGGTATGGAGTAGCTTGAGGCCCAGATGAACAATTGTGTCACAAGAGTCAGACAGCAATAGGCAACCAGGTGAATGCCACAAATACTGCTGCTCTCAAACCTGGAACATTTGTGTTGTGGGAAGATAAGCCCCTATGTGGTAATTTCTTAGGAGAGGTGTTCGAATCTTAGATGGTCTTATAATAAAAGAAAAAAGAAAAAAAACCTCTGAGCCAGCTGGGCTGTGGTAGCAGACAACTTTAATCCCACCACTCGGGAGGCAGAGGCAGGCAGATCTCTGTGAGTTCGAGGCCAGCCTGCTCTACAGAGTGAGATCCAGGACAGGCACCAAAACTACACAGAGAAACTCTGTCTCAAAAAACAAAAAAACAAAAAAACAAAAAAAATAAAACAACTCTGAGCCAGATATTGGGGTGAGAGCTGAAAGATCAGAGAAGCAGAGCAAGACACAGCCACCACCTATTTACCTCACCAACTCCATGAATCCTCATACTCAAAGCCTGAGTCTACCTGAAAGGGTCTCAGCTGAACTGCCTTAGTTCCTGTCTCCTCATGCCTTATATACCTTTCTCCACCCTGCTGTCACTTCCTGGGATTAAAGGCATGTGGGTTTTCCAGTACTGGCATTAAAGGTGTGTACCACCACTGCCTAGCTCTGTTTCCAGCGTGGCCTTGAACTCACAGAGATCACTCTGATCTCTGACTCCCTAGTGGTAGGATTAATGGTGTGGGCACCACTGCCTGACCTCTATGTCTAATCTAGTGGCTTGTCCTTTGTTCCTCAGGCAAGCTTTATTGGGGTACACAATTTTATATTACCACGGAGCGGGATCCCTTAAAATAAGGAGTCGGGAGGCCACCAAAAAAGGTTAAAGTCTGGGGCTGGAGAGATGGCTCAGTAGCTAAAACCACTTTTCTTTACCTTGCAGCTAACAACAATCTATAACTCCAGTTCTAAGGGCATCTGATATCCTCACTTGTACCTGGTACACAGCCATACATGCAGGCAAATCTCCAATATAGGTAAAACAAAAAATAAATAAATCTCAAAAAGAGGTTAAAGGCATAGAAATATGTAACAGGTCCATTAGGCATAGGCTAGAATGGAATGTAAATATAAAATTGAGTCTGAGCCAGGCCGTGGTGGTGGTGCACGCCTTTAATCCCAGCACTCGGGAGGCAGAGGCAGGCAGATCTTTGTGAGTTCCAGGAAAGGCACAAAGCTACACAGAGAACCCCTGACTCGAGAGAAAAAAAAAAAAACTCAGAAAAAAAATTGAGTCTGTCCAAAATGCCTACTTTCTTTTAAGCAAAATACACCACAAATATGTGAACAAGGAAGGCATCATGGTTCTAT
The DNA here is from genome assembly GCF_903995425.1 of Onychomys torridus. Classification (NCBI taxonomy): domain Eukaryota; kingdom Metazoa; phylum Chordata; class Mammalia; order Rodentia; family Cricetidae; genus Onychomys; species Onychomys torridus. The sequence continues at coordinate 17,730,427 of NC_050466.1, forward strand.
AGCAAATCAATATCTGGTCTAAGTTAGGCATGGTGGTCACACCTATAATCTGAGCATTCAAGAGGCTGAAACAGAAGTATGGCAAAGTCCCAGCCAATCTGGGTTACAGAAGAAATACCTTGTCTCAAAACAATGTTATTCTAGTTGGGCAGTGGTGGCTTTAATCTCAGCACTCGGGAGGCAGAGGCAGGCAGATCTCAGTGAGTTTGAGGCCAGCCTGGTCTACAGACCTAGTTCCAGGACAGCCAGGCTAAACAGAGAAACTTTGTTTAAAAAAAAAAAAGAAAAACAAAGAAACACCTTTTTTTTTTCATTCTAAGACCATGGAAGAGTATGAACTCTGAAGTTACTGGTTTTTTGCTGCCATCTTGGCCCAGAGCTTCCAGAGTCCAAACCTGAGACCCTAATTACTTTGTGTAGAACTTCAATTCCTACTTAAACTACTTCCTCATACCTTCTGTTTCCTGCCAGGCTCAAAGTCCTTATCTTCCCCACTGTGGAGGAGTAGATGTCCATTTCTCAGGAGCAATGGACTGCTTCCGGCAGATAGTGAAGACCCAAGGGGTACCGGGGCTCTGGAGCGGACTGACAGCTAACTTACTAAAGGTGAGAAGGGTGGCCCATCTCCTGCTTCTCCACCTCTTCCAGTTTCTTCCCTTCCTTATCACCCCAGTACAATTTGCATACCCCCCCCCAATCTACCACTAGTGGACACTGCCCATCAACCGTGATGAATGCAATAGTGGACAATCTAACACCCCATCCTAGAAGAACTGAGCATTTAGTCTCAACTAGAATTTTCTAACTGTGGCACATATGAGCTCCTAAGGAGAATACAGCTCCCTTCTAAAATTGTCTGCCGAAATACAAATATAATACATGATTGCATCATATTTCCATAGTCTTCCATTACCAGAATTAAGAGCAAGAACTCTGAACTAACCATGTGAAAACATGGATATTCACACATAAACATCCGGTCAAGACCAGCATATAGAAATGAGCAGTGGCAGATCAACTATATGCATATTAATGTAGACCCAGTGCTTGTCCAGGGCATGCCCTTCAGTGGCTCTGATGTCCTTCTTCCCTCCCACACTTTACCAGTTTTCCTTTTTTCTATATTCTTTGATTCCAAAAATAATTACTATGCAGTACTGCCCACAGCTATTATCTTAGTTTATCCTGGTGCAACTCCATTGCAGAAGCACATTTTCTTAATAATTTGATACATGGCTCCAAAGTGTTGAGTTCAGTTAAGGGTAGCTTCCCTGATCTGTTAATTAAATTGGCTAAAGGGAAAAGATTAAACATATACTTCCTAATGCATACCAATAAAAAATAAATTTAAAATTAGCCAGGCAGTGGTGGCACACACCTTTAATCCCAGCACTCGGGAGGCAGAGCCAGGTGGATCTCTGTGAGTTCGAGGCCAGCCTGGTCTACAAAGTGAGTTCCAGGACAGCCAGAACTAGACAGGGAAACCCTGTCTCCAAAAAAAACAAAGAAAAAAAATTTTATTTATAAAAAGCTATTTAACATGTAAACTGGAGAGATAGTTTAGTAATTAAGAGTGTTTGCTGCTCTTCCAGAGAACCTGAGTTCAGTTTCCCATACCCATATTGAGAAGCTCACAACCACACATAACTCCATTTCCATGGGTGCCCAAACACACAAACACACACACACACACACACACACACACACACACACACACACACAGAGAGAGAGAGAGAGAGAGAGAGAGAGAGAGAGACATAAATAAAAGATTTTAATGCCATTTTTATTTTCTGTTTAACAGGTAGTTCCATATTTTGGAGTTATGTTTAGTATGTTTGAGTTCTGTAAGAGAATTTTTCTTTATCAAAATGGTTACATCCTGTCCCCACTGACCTATAAATTGACCCCAGGGGTGGACCAAAGTTTGAAGCCCCAGGAGTTACGGGAATTAAAGAAGTTCTTCAAACCCAGAAAACTGGAATCTAAAAAACCAACCCTGTAAAGCTGACTGGAACAGCGCTGGTGGAAGACGTGTGCAATCACAGATGACCATGGCCTCTTACCTGTGCCCATCAGGAGGAACAATACATCACCTGGGAACCCTGTGCCTTGAAAAGCTTTTCTGACACTGCTCTGTCACATGGCACTCCACCAGACTATAAGGAAGCCTAGTGGCAATCAGATGTGCAGTATACCCTAGGAGAAACCTCAGGAAGCAGCTTTGCCACAACACTTCAGAGCATCTTGTAGCTGAAGTAGCAGGGCAGAGACCATGTCATGAGCCCAGCCATGGGAGTGTAGGTAGAGTAGGACAAGTTTTTCTCACTTTGACCTGTGGCTTCCCCACAAACTTCTTAAACTCATACCTTTGCTGGCTTCTGAGAGCACCAACTACCATGTCAGTTAGGCCTTATCAAAAACCCCAAGTGAAAACTTTGATTTTTTTTTTTTTAATGATCTTGCTACAAAATCCAGCCTGCTCTCAGAGTCATGGTCTTCCTGCTTAGACTCCCAGCCAGCTGAGATTATAAGTGTGTACTGCAATGCTTATCCTCAGAACCTTCATTCTTTTTGTTTGTTTGTTTGTTTTTCTCAAGACAGGGTTTCTCTGTGTAGCTTTGCCCCTTTCCTGGAACTCACTTGGTAGCCCAGGCTGGCCTCGTACTCACAGAGATCCACCTGGCTCTGCCTCCCAAGTGCTGGGATTAAACGCATGAGCCACCACCACCTAGTCTGGAACCTTCATTCTTTATTGAAAACTCAGAAACCTGGAGCCCGGTGGTGGTGCACACCTTTAATCCCAGCACTTGGACAGGCAAAGACAAGTGGATCTCTGTGAGTACGAGGCCATTCTGGATTACAGAGTGAGTTCCAGGAAAGGCTCCAAAGCTTCACAGAGAAACCCTGTCTCAAAGGAAGAGAGAAAAAGAGAGAGAGAGAGAAATCAGAAACTTTTTTTTTTTTTTTGAGACAGGGTTTCTCTGTGTAGACTTGGCTGTCCTGGAACGCATTCTGTAGACCAGGCTGGCCTTGAACTCACAGAGATCCACCTGGCTCTACCTCCTGAGTGCTGGGATTAAAGGCATGCGCCACCCCTGCCCCATGACTTCTTAATGATGCACTGACTCAAGTCATGCACAGTTCCATCAGCCTTAATTATCTGCCTTTTTAACTTCCTACCCTGAAAATAAATTATTCAATAATCTTCCGCTATTCTCACAAGATGTCCTAGTTGCCTAGAAAGGATAAATAGAACATATGACACACATACTCCCCCCAAATGGCATGAAATAAAAATCCTTTAGGCTAATCACCCACTGAAGAGGTTATTGTTTGTTTGGTTGGTTTTGTTTTAATGTACTCAAATGGGAATTCCATGTAAAACTTATATAAATATACTTCTCTAATAATACCATTGTATGCATTTTAAAATGCATTAATATATAACAAGATAATGGTGGTACCCATCTGCAGTCACAGCTCTTGGGAGGCTAAGGCAAGAAGATCATGAGTTCAAGGCCATCCTCAGCTCCATAAGTAAGTTCAAGTTCCTCATATACATATTGAAATCTTATCTCAAAAAAAAAACAAGAGGTAAATAAATAAATATATTTCTGACATGACAAATTTTCTGTTCCTTCCCTCTACCATATACATGAAGATTTTCAGAACGTTGAAAGTATTTTTTTTATTAAACTTATTTTCTAAAGGAAAAAATTGGGGCTGGTGAGTTGGCTCTGCAATTTAGAGCACTTGTTGCCTTGCAGAGGACCTGGGTTCAGTTCCCTGCACCTACCTGCATGGTGGCTCACAACCATCTGTATGTAACTCCAGTCCCAGGGATCTATCACCCTGTTCTGAACTCAAGAAGCACCAGACATGCACATGGTGCACATACATACATGCAGAAAAACACCCACATACGTAAAATAAATAAGTCTAAAATTTTTTCCTTAAATTTTTTCAAAGAGAGAAAACTGTCATTTATTCCTAATCAAAGTTATAAAACTATGGTTAAGTTCTCAGACCTTAGTCTGGTTTACATATACAAAATAACTCATTTTCCAACTCCTGTAGCAAACTGTTTTGTAGAGTGGTGTTGACATGTGTAGCCTGATGTATTAGTGTGAGGCAAATACTGCATCCAGTCAACACTCCATGTTTGTCCATTGTTGTTTTCTTTGAAGCAACAAAACAAAATTTCAGAAAATGCTGATTTTTTTTATTTTTTATTTTTTTATTTATTTATTTTTTTTTTTTTTGGTTTTTCGAGACAGGGTTTCTCTGTGTAGCTTTGCACCTTTCCTGGATCTCGCTTTGTAGACCAGGCTGGCCACGAACTCACAGAGATCCGCCTGCCTCTACCTCTCAAGTGCTGGGACTACAGGTGTGTGCCACCACAGCCCAGCTAAAATGCTGAATTCTATGAGTGTAGTTTTTGACAAAAGTTGAAATCTAGCCTCAGATTATTTATATCTTAGTACTCTGTATTTTTCCACAAATACAAGAGAGATGCCACTTGGCACAGAGGTGTTTTCTTAGCTGCAGGGTTTGCTGATGTTTTGATTTGGTTTGATTTGGTTTTTTGAAGAGTTACTTTTAGTTATTTGTGTGTTGGGTACACGGATGTGAGTGAAGGCACCTATGGAGGCCAGAGGCATCAGATCCCTTGGATCCAGAGTTACAGGTGGTTATATGCTGCTGACCATGGTTGTTGGAAACTTCTTCTATAGATCAGTATGTGCTCTTACTAACTAATTAAGCCATATCTCTAGGCTCACTGAGTTGCAATTTTTTTTCAATAAAATCAAGAATGTGTCTCATTTTCCTGCAGTTTCAGAACAGTTCCTTAAAATTCTAATTCTGTTTCTAAAATGAACTTAGAGCTATTTTTATTTCCTTAGAGGTGGGATAAGATATTCTGCCTTCCTGACTTCTGGTTACCAGTGTGCACCACACAGGACTAAGAACTTCAGAAGAGGGGGCTGGAGAGATGGCACAGTGGTGAAGAACATTGAGTGTTCTTCTAGAGGACCTGGGTTCAGTTCCCAGTGCTCACATGCAGCTCACAGGTGTCTGTGATTCCAAGATGCAGGCAAAACACTAATGCACATCAAATAAAATTATAAAAAAGAACTTCAGAAGAATTATAAAGAAGTGTGGTATGATACTCCAGAAGTGACTTAAGGAATAAAACATGTTACTCTTCCTTAACTCAAAGCACTTTTTCAATTAAATGGCTCTCATTCACTCAGCCATTTCTCATCTGATATAATGATATCATTTCACTTTCACTTTCATGATGGCCCTGTTCGAATCTATTTTGGTTTCTTTTTCTTTCTTTCTTCCTTCCTTTCTTTCTTTTGTTTTGTTTGTTTGTTTGTTTGTTTTGAGACAGGGTTTCTCTGTGTAGCCCTGACTGTCCTGGAACTCACTCTGTGCTGGCCTGAAGTCAGAGATCCACCTGCTTCTGCCTCCTGAGTGCTGGGATTAAAGGTGTGTGCCGCTGTGGTCAGAAATTTTCTCCAGTCCCACCCGGCCCCACAGTCTGCATTCCTCCAGTCCTGCCTGGCCCGATGGTCCCTTAGCTGCTTATAAAATAATCATTCAGAGGCTTAATATTAACCATCAACTGTATAGCCTATGGCAAACTTCTTGCTAGCTGTCTCTTATAACTTAACCCATTTCTATTAATCTATAAGTTGCCACATAGCTGTGGCTTACTGGTACTTTCACATCTTGCTTCTCCTGGTAGTGGCTGGCATCTCCCCAGATTCTAGCTTTCTCTTTCCTGTCTCTCTCCTTCGATTTCCTGCCTGCCTCTAAGTTGCCTTGCTATAGGCCAAAGCAGCTTATTTAACTTTTTTTGTTGTTGTTTGTTTTTGGAGACAGGGTTTCTCTGTGTAGCTTTGTGCCTGTCCTCACTCTGTAGCCCAGGCTGGCCTCGAACTCAGAGATCAGCCTGCCTCTGCCTCCCAAGTGCTGGGATTAAAGGCATGTGCCACCACTACCCAGTCGCAGCTTATTAACCAGTGGGAACAACATATATTCACAGCATACAGAAAGACATCCCCCAGCACGCCACCACCAGTCAGCTGTCCTAGTTTCTTAATTTCCTCCTAAATGTGGCACCCAGAACTGAACCTAACACTACAGGTTGGCCAGCAAAGACAAAATGGAACAGAAAGTTTCCCTAATCTTATGTTCTATACCATACTAGTCCAACTCAAGCAAGAATCATCAGCACTTTTTGGCACTGGCAACTCCCAATTAACAAAGATCTCCCAATTCTCTCTCTCTCTCTCTCTCTCTCTCTCTCTCTCTCTCTCTCTCTCTCTCTCTATTTGTATGTGTTGGTGCTTTGCCTACATGTATGTATGTGCACCACATGTGTGCCTAGTGCTTGAAGATACCAGAAAAGGGTATTGGATCTCCTGGGACTGGAATTTCGGGTGGTTGTGAGCCACCATGTGGGTGCTAGGAACCAAAGCTGGGTCCTCTGCAAGAGCAGCAAGTGCTCTTTGGTACTTGTAACTGCTGAGCCTTCAGTGAATCCAGCACTCCCAGTCCTCTCTTGCACACACACCACCTTTAAATCCTACCTCTGCACCCTTAAATGTCTTGTTCTAAATAGAATGTTAGAACCCTTTACTGTGCTCCTTCGCATTTTACAAGCCTGAGCCTATTCTGAACTTTGCCTTTTGTGAGTCAACTCCCAGAAGTCTATAGTATGTTGGTCTTTGTCCTGGGAGGACTAGGTGTCCTTCTGTTACCTTTACATGTATTTTGGAAAACAAAACAAAACAAAACAACTGTGCTCATCAGAAAATAACCTATGTGTACATTGTAGTTTACAAGGTGTCTTTCCCTTTTTAATTTCTCATCAGAACTTTTCAAAATTGTACAAATCTGAAATTTCTCTTTGGACTCCTCTCCCTCATGAATTGTCTCTCTTTGGTATCTGACCAGGATATCACATTCTCTTTTCTCTAAATTCTACCTTACGCATAGACACAGACACATATATATGCACACACTTTACCTAGCCTATGTGAGCATGCTGTTTGCTTAGGAGAGACAGACAGATGGTGGCGCAGTCACACCCTTCCAGATTCTTGCCACACACACTTATTAACCAGATCTTCTTTATCTATTGTCCGTATTAAGTCCAGCCTGGTGACATACCTCATTGTTTCTCATTAGTATGAGAACTCCTGATTATCAGGGAAAGGGCCAAGAATTTAACAGATGTGGACTGTGAAAAGGTGCTTGCCACAAGCCAGATGATCTGACTTGAATTACTGCTGTACATGGTAAGGTGAAGAGAAAAGCCTCTGGTAAGCTGTTCTCTGAGCTCATCACACATAATTCATAGCACATACATGCCCACACACATACAATGAGTAAATATATGTAATTAAATTCTGAAAAGAACGTACCAGATATGCTGCTATCTAAATAATGAAATAATAATGGATGGTCTTTGACAGCATGCTATATGCAGTACTGTTCATTTTATCTTGCTGAGCAATGTCTTATGCATGTCCACAACTACATATTCTTATCTCCCTTTCATTCTTTGGTCCTATTTTGTGGTGGTTTTTAGAGGTGGAGGGTCTCCCAGTGCAGCCCATGCTGGCCTGAAATTTACTGTTTACCAAAAGCTAGCCTGAAACTGCAATATTCTTGCCTCAGCCTCCTGAATGCTGAGATTACATGGGATGCCACCCCCGTGAAATTCTTAGTAACATTTTTCAAAAGCTAATTTTAGCTGGATTCAGTGGTTTATGCCTTTAATCCCAGTACTCAGAGGACAGAATCGGTTGGATCTCTCTAGGTTCAAGGCTACATAGTGAGGACCCCCCTTTTTTTTTAAAAAAAAAAAAAAAAAAGAGCTTGTTTTATTTATGATTTTGTGTGTGTGTGCACATCATGTGTGAGAGTGAATACAGGCACTTCCGTGCAATGGTGCATGTGTAAAAGTCAGAGGATTACTTATTGGAGTCTGTTTTCTCCACCACTGCACCATCTTGCTTACCCTCCTCTAGTTATTTTTGAGACAGTGTTTCACTATGTAATCCCAGCTGGCTTCAGACTCACAGTTTTACTTCCTCAACCTCCAGAGTGCTGAGATTCCAGGTATATACTCCCATGTCCAGCTTTTTCTTGATGCTTTTCACATTCCAGTCAATGAATTACTGGTGATAACCTTTTTTTAAAAAGATTTATTTATTTATTATATATACAGCATGTATGACCAGAAGAGGGAACTAGACCTTATTAAAGATTGTTGTGAGCCACCATGTGGTTGCTGGGTATTGAACTCAGGACCTCTGGAGAGCAGTCAGTGCTCTTAACCTCTGAGCCATCTCTCCAGCCCCATGGTGATAACCTTCTTGAGAAATCATTGTTCTTCACTTCCCTGTGGTATCTCTCAGCCAGGTTTCCCTTTCCTTGACCATATCAGCCAGAAGTCCCATCCCACGGTGACTGAACAATATGTATAATATTGTGTTTTCCTGCTTGTATAAAATTCATTGTATGGCCTACATTCTAGGCATTGGTACATAGATATCCAAGGCCTTGGTATTGCTTGAGCTTTTTCCTGTTTTTTTCTTTTTTTCTTCAGAACTACCAGACAGTGCCTTAGCTTCAGTTCCTGTTTCTTTATTATACTTGTATTTTCCATATCCCCCAGAGGCACAATAGTTACTAATAGAGAGCCCTGACATGTCTCACTGGAGAAGTGAGTTTTCTAATGAACTGACCAAATATAAGTCATCAATATAATCATCACCATCATTAATATCATTTTCTATTCTCCTGACCTCTTGTTCCTGGCCTTTTTCTTTTGAAAGTTTTTAACTTTCACACTTTAAAAAATGTTGCAAAAATAGTACAAGGGAGTTGGGGATATAGTTCAGTGCTTGCCTAGCTAGCATGCATGAGACCCTACGTTCAAGTCCCAACTTTGCAAAAAGCATACACTTGAAAACAGGTTGACATCCACAATACAAGGAACTCACAATCTCAACAGAAACAGTAATAATAATCCAATTTAAAAGTGAGCAATAAACCTACACTTGATCTCAGTCCGAAGGCCAGGAAGCTATAGCAATCAACCTAATCAGACATTTCCTAAAAGAAGACATGTAGGGCTGGAGGGATGGCCCAGAGGTTAAGAGCACTGACTGCTCTTCCAGAGGTCCTGAGTTCAATACCCAGCAACCACATGGTGGCTCACAACCATCTGTAATGAGATCTGGTGCCCTCTTCTGGTGTGCAGACATACATACAAACAGAATACTATATACATAATAAATAAATAAATAAATCTTTTTTTTTTTTAAAGAAGACATGTAAATTGGTCAATCACCATGAAAAAAAAAAGATGTCAGGCGGGCAGTGGTGGTGCAAGCCTTTAATCCCAGCACTCGGGAGGCAGAGCCAGACAGACCTCTGTGAGTTCCGAGCCAACCTGGTCTACACAGCAAGTTCCAGGAAAGGTGCAAAGCTACACAAAGAAACCCTGTCTCGAAAAAAACCAAACAAACAAACAAAAAGATGTCTGACATCACTAGTTATTAAGGTAGTGCAAACCAAAACCACAGTGATGTAATGACTGGTAAGCATTAGTAAGGATGTAAATTAATAATACTACCCTCGAAACTAGGGAGATTCCTCAAAAGACAGGTGTATTGTATACTTCAGCAGTCTCACTAGAAGGTATGTATCCAAAAGAAACGTAATTTGGCACGTGGAAGAGACATCTTTTTGTTTTGTTTTGTTTTCTGTTTTTCAAGACAGGGGTTCTCTGTGTAGCTTTGCGCCTTTCCTGGATCTCATTCTGTAGCCCAGGCTGGCCTTGAATTCACAGAGATCCACCTGCCTCTGCCTCCCAAGTGCTGGGATTATAGGTGTGGGCCACCACTGCCTGGCAGAGACATCTTTCCCACAATCATTTCTGCACTAGTCACAAGAAGCTCAAAGTAAGCCGGGTGGTGGTGGCGGCGCATGCCTGTAATCCCAGCACCCGAGAGGCAGAGGCAGGTGGGTCTCTGTGAGTTCGAGGCCAGCCTGGTCTACAAAGCGAGTTCCAGGACAGCCTTCAAAGCTACCGAGAAACCCTGTCTCAAAAAACAAACACAAAAACAAACAAAGAAGCTCAAAGTAGATACAGCCTGAATGTCCATCACCTGACAAGTAGACAGAAAATATGAACCATACACACAATGGAATGCTACTCAGCTATCCAAATAATGAAATCCTGTCATTTGCAATGACAAAAAAATTTTTTAAAGGCTAGGAATGTAGCTCCATAATAGATTGTTTGTCTAGTCTCTACGGGGCCCTGAATTCCAGCCCCAGCACTACCGAAAAACAAAAAACAAAAACTGGAGCTACAAAGATTGCTCAGTGGTTAGGGCACTTGCAGCTATTACAGAAGACCTAGGCTCAGCTCCCAGCACTCATTTGGGGCAGCTCCCACCACCTATAACTCTAGTTCCAGGAAATCTGATAGCCTCTTCTGAACTCTGGGCATCTGCACACCAGTACACATGGGGTACACATAAACACAAGTACACAGATATATGTAGCGTGAATTCTTTTTTTAATTATATATTTTTAAAGATTTATTTATTTATTATGTATACAGAAGAGGGCACCAGATCTCATTACAGATGGTTGTGAGCCACCATGTGGGTGCCGGGAATTGAACTAAGGACCTCTGGAAGAGCAGTCAGTGCTCTTAACCTCTGAGCCATCTCTCCAGCCCTGTAGCATGAATTCTAATTGATCTTAATAATAAAAACCCACAGTCAGACAGCAGGATGAAAACTGAAAGACCAGAGAAGCAGAACAGCCAGCCACTAGAAAGATTTCTCATTTTAAAATTTTTTATTTTATAATTAAATTTTACATAAGGACCTCTATGGAATCCTCAGACCAAAGGAAGGGCCTCCTCTCACCTTACATTCCTCTCTCCACCCAGCCATATCCCTTCCTGTTTCCTCCTCTCTAGTGCTACGATTAAAGGCACATGCCTCCCAAGTACTGGGCTCAAAGGCATGAGATTCCCTAGTGCTGGGATTAAAGGTGTGTGCCACCACTGCCTGACCTCTAGTAGCTAGCTCTGCATTCTGATCTCCAGGCAAGCTTCATTTGTTAAGAGCACAAGCAAAATATCACCACAGATATACACATAATAATAAATAAATCTTTTTAAAAATTGTTCAGCTGAGTGTAGTGGGAAACATCTTTAATTCCTGCACCCAGGAGGCAGAGGCAGGTGAATCTTTGTGAGTTCAGGCCAGCCTGGTGTACATGGTGACTACCAGGCCAGTAGAATTACATGGTAAGACCCTGTTTCAAAAAGAAGGAAAGGAAGGAAGGAAGGAAGGAAGAGAAAGAGAGAAAGAAAGAAACAAACAAACAAAGAAGCTGGGCAGTGGTGGCGCACGCCTTTAATCCCAGCACTCGGGAGGCAGAGGCAGGTGGATCTCTGTGAGTTCAAGGTCAGCCTGGGCTACAGAGTGATATCCAGGAAAGGTGCAAAGCTACAAAGAGAAACCCTGTCTCGAAAAACATAAAATAAATAAATAAATAAATAAATAAATAAGGTAGAAAACAACCAAGGAAAAGACCCAGTATCAACCTCTGGTCTCCAAATATGTACGTGAGTTCATGCAAAAATAAATAAAAAATACCTAGGAAGAAATATAACCAAGGAGGGAAAAACTATAATCAAAATTTTAAAATGCTTAAGGCATAGTTTAAAAGACCTTAAGAGACAGAAAGCTCTCCCATGCTATAGGTCACCAGGATTAACACTGTAAAGAGAGTTATATCACAAAACTAAAGATTCAAAGCAAACCCTATAAAGATTCAGGTGGCATTTCTTCCAAGGATCCTAAAATGTACATGAGTGCCCAAGAGATTTCCAAGTACCCAAAACAATCCTGAGCAGAAAAATAAATGCTGGAGGGATCACAAGACCAGATTTTAAGCTCTACTACAGAGCCACAGTACCAAAACCACCATGGTACCGGCCCCCAAACAGGCACATATACCAAGGGAATTTACAAATAAAAATCTAGGGGATGGGGTTGTAGCTGAGCAGTAGAGTGCACATGTCTCACATGCATACGGTAGATATACTGGTTCAAATAAGGTAGATCCCTGAAACTTTTAAGAAAAAGACACAGTGCTCCTTCAAATACCTATAGTTTGTGCCCATCATTTTGCATTGCTGGGCTTCTTGGAGCTAACAATTAACAAACTACACTCACAGAAGGGCCTAAAACCCCTGGAGAATGCTGGACTAGACAGATGTAGATGGGGTGGGAGAAGGCAAGAAAATTATGCTGGCTACTTGTATATCAACTTGACACAAGCTGGAGTCATCTGAAAAGAGGAGACCTCAGTTGGGAAAATGTTCCCATCAGACTGGCCTTGTTTGATGACTGATGAGGGAGGGTCCATCTCCTTGTGGGTGGTGCCAGCCCTGGGCTGGTGGCCCTGAGTTCTGTAAGAAAGAAAGCTAGCCATGAGGAGCAAGCCAGTAAGCAGCTCCCCTCCAGAGCCTTTGCATCAGCTCCTGCCTCTGAGTTCCTGCCCTGTTTGAGTTCCTGTCCTGACTTCCTTCGATGATGGACTCCAAGCTGTAAGATGAAATAAACCCTTCCTCCTCAAGTTGCTTTTGGTCCCGGTGTTTTATCACAGAAATAGAAACCCTAACTAAAAAGTCTTAAGTGTAGACAGGCCTGCTGGCATTTTGCCTTTGGCAATTCTGAGGGCAATTTGGGCACCTACCCTTCAAATGCAGTGAAGTTTTTATTTCTATAAAAATCAATTATTTAGAAGCAGGTTTGTGCGCCAGTCGGTGGTGGCGCATGCCTTTAATCCCAGCACTAGGGAGGCAGAGGCAGGCGGATCTCTATGAGTTTGAGGCCAGCCTGGTCCACAAAGTGAGATCCAGGAAAGGAGCAAAGCTACACAGAGAAACCCTGTCTCGAAAAACCAAAAAAAAAAAAAAAAAAAAAGGAAGCAGGTTTGTGATCACACTATCTGCTGCCATTCTGAACCTGAGGGAGTGCTCCTGATCTTAAGTGCATTTGTGGCAAATATTCAGTTCAGGGATTAAGGGGGCTCAAAGAACACAGGTCCATTGGCACTACAGATGGAGTTCAGCAATCTATTCAATCCAAAAGCACTTTACCTGGAGTCCAGAGTCAAATGCCAACTGCATTCTTAACCTTTTTAAGCCCTTTACTCTTCTGGATACTCTCTATTTGGCTTCCAGTTAAAATCATTTCCTCCCCTTGAGTCCAGTCCTTTGGACTCTCCTAGGCCAATTCCCTGAAAGATTTTTGTTACACTGTTTGCAAACCAGTCTAGGGCAAGCTGACAGGATCACACCCTGCTGATACCTCAGTTCTCTCTGGCTTTGTGGACAAGCTTCAGGGTAGTGCCAGGTCTAGGGTGAAGTTCACAGAACTTGACAGAGAACAACTCAGCAACCAAGATAAATGAATCTCGGTGCAGTGTTTTAAAAACTCAAAAAAAGCCGGGCTGTGGTGGAGCACGCCTTTAATCCCAGCACTCTGGAGGCAGAGGCAGGCTGAGTCTGTGAGTTCGTGGCCAGCCTGGTCTCCAAAGCGAGTTCCAGGAAAGGCACAAAGCTACACAGAGAAACCCTGTCTTGAAAAACAAAACAAAAAACAAACAAACTAAAAAAACAATGCAAACATCCTTGGATTATGAATGTTCAAAACTTTACAAAGACAGGATCCTATCCTGTACTAGCGTGACCTTGATTCGTGTGCCTCACTGTAATCCCAGTCCTGGGTCTCCAAGTAATTTTTTTACAAAAATGCGTGAGTGGCCTGCAGTCAGTGTGTCTGAATGGAATCTTTTTAATATTCCATTAGGTATTTATTTCGATTCCTGAGGTTTGGGAAGGTTTTGTCTGTCTGGAGCGTCTTCACCCAAGGCCTGGCCTTAGGCCCGAGTTTTTGTTTTTTGTTTTTTCCTTTGGGCACATTTATCTTCACCCTTCCTCGCCATTCCCAGACCCTTCTCAGGATCCAGCGTCCCAGTTGTAGGTAGGTAGGTATTGCCTGTGGCCGCCCCTTACTCTGGCCTGATCAGGTGGCAAGGGCAGGAGAGGCTAGGAGGGCGACCTCCCTAGACTCCTCCCGCAGGTCCCCAGCCACTCAGCAGCTCAGCCATTCTGCGCGCCTGTGCTGGGCGCCTGCCTCGGCCCGCCCCTTACGCCGGCAGCTCAGCGCCCGGCTGCCACTATATAAATCGGCCATTTGCTTTGCTCCGCCCCAGAGCCCGGGAGTCAAAGCCGGTTGTCAACCCAGCCCTGTCCCGCAGTCCTCTGCCTTTTCTTTTTCTTTCAACATGACAGATGCCGCTGTATCCTTCGCCAAGGACTTCTTGGCAGGTGGAGTGGCCGCGGCCATCTCCAAGACGGCGGTAGCGCCCATCGAGCGGGTCAAGCTGCTGCTGCAGGTATGTCCTGGGATCAAGGGGCCCAGGCAGGAAGTCGGGGATCCGAACAGAAAGGGGGGTACCCTAGCGGGAGAGTGGGGCTCAATCTTTAGATATGGGGCAAGGTGAGGCCGGGTCTGGCCACAGAATCAGACCAAAAGGCAAGCTGGAGGAAGGCGCCTTTAAGGACCTGGAGTTGGAGTGTCGCAAGTGATCGGGGGCCAGAGGGAGCCGAGGCGCTTGGGGCCATGCCCAGCACAGAGAACTAGGATAGGGCAGCCGGAGAGGCACCATCTAGCCCGGATTTAGGGGTAAGGGCAATAGGCCTGAAAGCAGGCCCTGGAAAACAACACCTGGCCTTACCGAGAACCTCAAGGTCACGGCAAGGAGATTACAGCTTTGGGCAGGCCACGCGGACCGGTTCCGCGGCCGCGCCGCCTGTGAACAACGCGGTGTAACCTCGCCGGCCGGCAGGCCGGAAGTGGACGCTGGGAAGAGAGAGCATGTGCCTGCTACGTCCGCCCCCGCGCAGCCCCTCGCCGGCCTTCCTGCCGCGCACTCGCCGCGCTGTGCCTCTAGAGGGCACTCGTGAGCGAAAGTTTAGTCACCCTTCCCCCTCCCAGGACAAAAGTGGGGGTGGGGCGAAAGGGAAGCGGCTCAGGAGACCAGAGAAGTTAACCGTGCTCACCAAGGTGACCGAGTCCTATGCAGGTCCCACCCTAATGCCTCTGAACCTGACATGCAAGGAATGACCTTTCTTCCAGGTCTAAAGGTCATAGATCCACTTGGGAGTGCCCCACACAGAAGAGGCTTGCCTCTTCTTCTGATGGTGCAGATCAATTCTTAACCCCTGTGATAGTGTCTGCACTTAGGAGTGTCCAGCTCGTGTGATTCTGAAAGCTAGATTTGGAGAAAGAGGAACCAACCTTAAAGGTTATATGTCTATATTCTTCCTTTTTTCCCTTCCCTGTGGTTATAACTGTCCCTATTGCCTTTTTCCTGTCCATCAGGTGCAGCATGCCAGCAAGCAAATCACGGCAGATAAGCAATACAAGGGCATTATAGACTGCGTGGTTCGTATCCCCAAGGAACAGGGAGTCCTGTCCTTCTGGCGTGGTAACCTGGCCAATGTCATCAGATACTTCCCTACCCAGGCTCTCAACTTTGCCTTCAAAGATAAATACAAGCAGATCTTTTTGGGTGGTGTGGACAAGAGGACCCAGTTTTGGCGCTACTTTGCTGGGAACCTGGCATCAGGTGGTGCCGCTGGGGCCACATCCTTGTGCTTTGTGTACCCTCTTGATTTTGCCCGTACCCGTCTAGCAGCTGATGTGGGCAAAGCTGGAGCTGAAAGGGAATTCAAAGGCCTTGGTGACTGCCTGGTTAAGATCTACAAATCTGATGGGATTAGAGGCCTGTACCAAGGCTTTAATGTGTCAGTACAGGGCATTATCATCTACCGAGCTGCCTACTTTGGCATCTATGACACTGCAAAGGGTAAGTATGCTATATACTTAGAAGGCATGGGAGGTTTGGCTATTTGTTTGCACTGCTGGGAATTCAACCTAAGGGTCGTGTGCTTACTAATCCAGTACTGAGCTGTATCCCCAAGCCCTGGTTATTTTCTCTCTCTCTCTCTCTCTCTCCTTTTTCCTCTGTTTTCTTTGAGACAGTCTCACTGTGTTTCCCTGGCTGGCCTGGAACTCACTATGTAGACCAGGCTGGCTTCCAACTCACAGCCATCCACCTGCCTCTGACTCCTGAGTACTAGGATTAAAAGGCGTGGGCCTCCACACCCAGCTCCTGATTTCTTTCTTAGATAAGGTCTTTAGTTAGCCCAGGCTCACCTTAGATTCAAGGTCCTCCTGCCTCAGGTTCCCAAGTGCCTTAGATTTCGGGCTTGTACCATTGTGTCACCACGCTAAGCTCTGAAGCTGTGGTTGTGGGGTTTTTTTGTTTTGAGACAAGATTTCTCTGTGTAGTCATAGCTGTCCTAGAACTCACTCTGTAGACTAGGCTGGCCTCAAACTCACAGAGGTCCTCCTGCCTCTGCCTCCTAAGTGCTAGGATTAAAGGTGTGCGCCGCTGCCACCTGGCCTGAAGCTTTTAAGAGATGATTTGAAAAATCATTGCACCTACCTAAATGTAGATATTATTTTCAGGAATGCTTCCAGATCCCAAGAATACCCACATCTTCATCAGCTGGATGATTGCACAGTCTGTCACTGCTGTTGCTGGCCTGACTTCCTATCCCTTTGACACAGTTCGCCGTAGGATGATGATGCAGTCAGGACGCAAAGGAAGTAAGTTCTGCTTGAGCCTAAAAGTCATGGGCATGGGGCAAGTTATGGCCACAAACTAGTGATGACTAAAACTGCAGGCTGGGGCTGGGGAAGCAGCTCAGTGGGAGAATGCTAGCCTACCATACTCAAGGTCCTGGGTTCAATCTCCAGTGTCATAAAACACTGTAGATAGTGAAGGGATGAAGGTGACCACATCCATGTTGGCTGCACAACTGCCTTGTGAGCAAGCAGCTTTTTGGATGCCTATGACTTGGAGTGCCTTATTGTATTAAGAGTTCATCCCTGTACTCCTATCAGAACATTAATACTTAAGCATTGCCTGTGCTAATGTGTAAATACTGGGTTGAAAACTTACATTAAGTACTTGGAATAGCTCAATAGTAGAGAGCTTTCCTAGCATGCACAAGGCCCAAGGTTCCGTCCTCAGTATGACTCCCCCCCCCAAAAAACTGAAAATACCTTTTAAAAGTGGGACTGTTTTCTTTAGTGCTGTGAACATGGGGATGTTCATTGGCCTCTAGACATCAACTCCATGTCTTTTTATTCTTTGCAGCTGATATCATGTATACAGGCACAATTGACTGCTGGAGGAAGATCGCTCGTGACGAAGGAAGCAAGGCTTTCTTCAAGGGTGCATGGTCCAACGTTCTCAGGGGGATGGGTGGTGCCTTTGTGCTCGTCTTGTATGATGAGATCAAGAAGTACACATAATTATGTCTTAGGTGTTCTCCTGAGAACAGGCATGTTGTATAATACACCGTATCTTGAACATTCTGGACAGATTCTCTGGGCTTGTCTGTTTTATCAATGGCAACTATTTACCAGTTGAGAAGTGGGAAGCAATAATATTCATCTGACCAGTTTTCTCTTAAAGCCATTTCCATAATGACAATAATGATGGGACTCAATTATATTTTTTATTTCAGTCACTCCTGATAATAAAAATTGAAGAAATAAAAAATATCTAAAGATAGTTTTGTTTGTTGTTTCTTTCCATATAAAAATCTGCTTTGTGTGTGGGTAAGCACTACATTTGAATAGAGGCCAGCAGTATCTCGTTGGGTGAAGAAACACATTTTTTGAGACAGGGTTTCTCTGTGTAGCCCTGGCTGTCCTAGAACTCACTTTGTAGACGAGGCTAGACTCGACTCTGCTTGGCTCTGCCTCCCGATTGCTGGGATTAAAGGTGTGCACCACCCCCCACCCCGGCTGAGATGAGATGAACTTTTAGAACCAATTGTCAGCAATCAATTTTTTCAATGAATAGCTTGCATATGTACCTGTCAATATTCCCAGTGCACTAGCGAAATAAAATTTGGGATCAGTGTATCTAAACATTGTTGGTCTGTAGCCTGTCTTAGCTGTATGAGCTTTCCCCCCAAAAGTATCATATATCTGCTTTTCCTACTCCTGTGGTTATTAAACAAGAACCATAAGCCAAGTTGTTCACTTTTGAATGGCTAACATCACCTTATTTAAATGTTTCTCTGAGATAGGAGGTGATCACAGTTCTCAGTTTTCATCCAGTTGCCTTCTTTCATCTTCACCTGGCTCGAGCCATTTTTATTTAATCTCATTCAAAGCAGAGGATTAGGGCTGGCACTGCTCTGTAGTGCTGAGATTGCAGTGCTCTTCAAGATTATGGAGAGCTGGATGACAGCCACAACCTCGGAACTCCTTTGACTAAGAAAGAAGCGGCACCTGCATCTTGCCTGACATGCCCACAGCCCTCAGGGAAGAATGTTCCTGTTTCTATTGAATAAACTCTTATTTGGGGTCCACAGGGGAGTGTGTGCAACTTCAGAAGCTCTCAGTAGGGCTCAGAAATACAGTGGATTTTGCCTGTACCATGGGATTTATATGCAGAATGAAGTATCCCATCCAGTCAAGTCTCAACACGTATAGGAAGTAAGATGGGTACACTTGCAGATAAAGCTCAGGACACATGAACGCCACTCACTGGTGTGTTAAGGCTGTTCACTGACAAATAATGGGACCTATTAATAATGCCTGGGTGATGCTAAGGCTTTTTGCTGTGCACCTACTGGCCAGGCACCCAAGTCACAGTGTAGCTTAGTTAAGAGCACTGTGTTGATGACAAGGAGGTGACAGCATTCCCCATTCTCTCCTGTGTGAAGATGGCACTTGGTGTTGCTTTGCCTCAATTCATTCTTCTCCAGTGGTTGGTCCCCGTTCCAGCACAGAAGATAAAAAGAGCATCATCTGAGATGTTTCTGGAGGGAAGTATTTTAAAAGTGTTGCTTTTCTGGTATCACAGAGGCCTAGAGTAAAATCTGAACTCTAGGTTCGACAAGTTACTAAATTTCTCTAAGCCTCTGTTTTCTTATGCATAAGGTGAGGGTAATGACACCTGTTTCAGGAGGTAATTGCAAAGGCTAAATTGTTTATGGGAACCAGATGCTCCAGAACATATGTAATAAGCACTTCCTAAATGGTACCTGTGATCATCAGAAGGTAGTTGAGCTTCCAGAGTTCTGTGATCAGAAGTACCTGGATTTTCATACTGTATGACCTCAGACAAGTCAGTTAATCTCCAGGAGCCTCAGTTACCTCACTGGTAAAATGGCAAGACAGTGATGCTAGCCATATTTCTTGGAGGGTGCTGTGAGGATAAAGAATGCTGTTGAGTAGTGGGTGTGATATACGGCATCTAATCAACACCCCAATGTGAGGTTTCATTTTGCCATTCAGCACCCATTCCTATTAAACAAAGTATGGCAGTACTTATGAATAAATTCAAGCCCACCTTTAAAAAAAACTAGACATATCATTTTGTGTAGCATTGATATAAAATAAACTTCAGCTCAGGCCTTTCAGTTATAGATTTTGTTCCTGAAAGGGAATAAGAGGCTCTCCACTTAGGGTTGCAAACACAATACAAGAGGACAGAGGACCCAAGCCCCCTTTATGGTTATTACAATAGATGTGTACTCACTGAGCTGCCAGCTATTAAAATAAACGTAGGACTGGGCATTAATGATCAGGAAGCAAGAAGTGGTACCTCCTGTCATTGGGTGGCTGACACAGATGAGGTGGTGGTGGTGGGGTTTCTGTTGTTGTTCCTGCTATTCTTGTTGTTCAATGATTTTTGAAATTTAATTTAAAGACAAAGTGATTTTAATCTCTCCAAGCTGTGCAGGATAGTGCTATAGAATTCATTACGTCCATTATGCTCATGCAAACGTTGATGGTACACAATCTTAGCAACACCCTAATTTATGCTGTTGTTTTGTTACTATTGAATGCATAACAGGATCTGTGGAGCCTGATTCCAGGTGAGAGAGCCAGAATACAGGTCAGCTTGTGCACAGCGCGCTTTCTATTCCGGAGGGCCACTCCACTCGGTCTCTGGAAGCAGAGTGCTGCCAGTGCTCCAGACTGCCGGGGAAAGACAAGAGGTGGCTTCCCAGAGGGACAGCTTTCGTGGAGGGTAAGTCATTTGAGCCATTATTTTTTGTATTAAAGGAGATGCAGATGTGCTAGACTAGGGGTTTATTAATTAGAAACTATTTTTAAAACCTAAACTGCAAAGTGAGTTCTTGTAAACAAGGACCATTGCTGGCACTTCCCCCAGACAGGGAAGTCCATTCAGTCTCCTCTGCTGTTACGGATACTTTGGGAGAAAAAAAAAAAAAATTTTCAAAGTATTGATGGACTGTGCAATGGCTTTTCAGGCATCAGTGTTACTAGGATGCTTTCTATTTCTCCTTTGATATTTGTGGGTATGGTGTTTATAAGTTGCCATTTAGTTTTTTAATATAGTTAATGTCTGTCCATCATAATCAAAGCTAAATCGTAAAGACGAGGCATAAAATGCAAAGTAAAGATCTCTCCATCCATCTGCCTCTTCCATGCCTAGCATCCCTCCTCAAAAGTCACCATTATTGGCAATTTCTGGTCTATCTACCCATCCTCATCAAATTGATGCTTGTTGTTACAACAGTAGCTGATTTATCAGAACCATATTCTCACCAGTTGGATTTTAAAATGTCATTTTTTTTTTTTTTGAGAAGCATGTCACTCAGCGGGAGCCAAGACTCACAGATGTTGTCGGAGGCAAGAGGGCAGGGAAGCGGTGGCTTTTAGACTCTGAGCACCGTTTGCTGAGTGTGGCTCTTTATTAACACCCCAAAACAGTACTTTCCTTTGGGGTTTTAGCCATGATCACTGAGCAACCAGGGGGCAAATCATCAAACCATTTCTAACATCTCAGAGCCTTAATTTGTCATCCATGAAAGACAGAGTCTGGGGAGAAGATAAACTCTAAAGTCCCTTCCAGTTTATATAGCCTCCAGCTCCATCATTTTCACATAAAATGCTGAAGCAATGAAAAGACTTGGGTTAGGTGATTTAATTCTCCCAGAGCACAGTTGAAAATACCTACCACAATCGTAACTGCTTCATTTCTGACTCACAGCAGTCATTTACAGACTGGGTGGGTGGGTAAGCAAAATTACAAATGTAAAGATTTACATCAATTTCAGGACCAAGCAGAGCCACAAAATTACAGCTCAGGGTGGTAGGTCAGAGGTGATTCGATTTACTTCCAAATAATTAACATCCGTCTTTCCAAAGCCTTGTCTTATTATGTGTAATGCGCACTTCTGTATGCACGTTGAAATTTATTTAAACAACAAATAATGGATGCTGCAATTTGGGAATGCCTTGTGTTACACTCCAAATGTTTGGATGTGTTTTCCTGTCATTTTAGCCATTATTTGCTGTGTGTGTGCAGGTGAATAAGGTCAGAGGCATGGTGCCCCTCTTAGCCAAAGGCTCAAAAGAGCCTTTGGTATCCCAGCAACAGATAGAAACACCGTTCAAGTGACAGATTGGGTGGTTGCTTTTACTGGACCCTTTTCGGAGACAAAACTGAGTTGAATTAAAGGAGCCTATTAATCTATGGTTTCCCCCATGACTATCAACGGAGCGGGCAATGGAAGAGAGCCTTGAACATCCATTCTGGGGTTGGGGAGGAAGAGTCAATCCCTTAGGCCATTTGCCAACTCAGGGAAGACATTTAGCACTGTGAGATTTAGAACCTGATCATATTAAAAATATTAAAAGCATTTCACTGCCTACCCAAAGAAAAGTCTCTTCCAGATAGCTTTTGACAGGTCAACTTCCAAGGGCCTCACGTTTGGGAGTGAAAAGAAAACTCTTCTGTCTGAATGAGCGCCAATGGCTGGCTGCTGAGAAGGGAGACATGTTAGCAGCACAGCCCGTCTCGCCGAGACAATGCTGAGGATACGTCCTCCTCACCAGCATCCCTTGCACTGGCCCCTTCCAAGCCCTAGAAAGGGGCCTGCAATGCATTCACTTTAGATGGTTTGGTAAAAATTTTCATAAGGTTGTTTTTGTTTTTGTTTTTGTTTTTTTGTTTTAAGAGGCTCTCAAATCCTAAACCTGGATCCATTCCTGCTGTGGACTTGGAGGAGATGAAGGGGTTTAGAGGAGGAGATGAAGGGGTTTGGAGGAGGAGATGAAGGGGTTTAGAGGAGGAGATGAAGGGGTTTAGAGCCAGCGCAGCATACCAGGGCAGTGGCAGGATCTAAGCCTGGGACTTCCTTCTTACTTGCTCTCTCCCAGAGCCAAACACACCATTCCTAGGCTTCGTGCTCAGGCCTGAGCGCTCACTGACTTTTCCAACGCTACAGCTACAGTGTTTCACTTGATACTCAACTTTTACCTAGCTGCTTTGTTGCCTCAGTTTCTGTAGCATTGTTTTAAGGCCTTGCTACAAACTAATCCCTTTAATCCGTGTCTGTTTTTCCCCAAGGTAGGCTAGACCATTATTCTAGAAATACTTTTGAACCACTTGTTTTGCCTTTGTGGTAGTTGTTCATTTGTCTTATTTGGTTTTTGTTTGTTTGTTTGTTTGTTTGTTTGTTTGTTTGTTTATGCTGGGAATCAGAACCAAGGACTCACTTATGCTAGTCACATTCTACATAACTAGGCTGGACAATTTTAGTCTTCTTAAAACTGTTAATTGCTTTATCAATATATTTTGTTTTCATATCACTGATGGAAAGCTAGTGTAAATGATGTATCCTTGATCTGTACATTTTTCTTCTTCAGTATTGGAGGTGAACTTAGGGGTTTTCTGCATGCAAGGCAAGAATTCTAGTAAGCTATATCCCCAGCCCGATTTGCACATTTTTTTAAGACCAGTCTCAAGAAAACTCCACATGTGTTGGGTAGAAAGTAAATTAGATACAGGTTGTAAAGAAAGAAAAGGACACTCCTGGAATGGACTGAACAATCGGCACATGTGGTTGTATTTTATAACACTGATTATGAAAGGGAGCAAAGGTCAAAAGCATATCCGGCCTCCTCCCAAGCAGTCTGTGCCATTCAGCCAGCCAACCCCGTGCAATTGCCAGGGCCCTTGCAGCTCCCTTTGCTCTCACAGTATTTCAAGGAATTTGCGAGGACCTCACCTGATTGCCCAATCCTGTGATTTCACTCCCTAGAGAAAGAAACTGCTGCGAAGAGACAAGCCCCTGAGACCTTTAAAGGCAATGATCTCCTTTCACTTTTGCAAGTAGGCTCAGGGTTCAGGAGTCCATTCATTGTAAAAACTGAGCTGTAAAGCTGGAAGAGGTGGGAAGGTAGCGAAGTGGTAGAGTGCTTGCCCTGGCAGCCAAAGGCCAGGGTTCAATCGTCTGCACTGCAAGATATTTTTTAAAAAGCCTTGTAGTAAGTAGCTTCAAGAAATGAAGGTCAGGATAAAAAGCATTTGGGCTTATGGGTAAAAGCACCCTACTTACCACTTAGACAATTAGCCACAGAAATTCTAATCCTGCCGGGTGGTGGTGGTGGCACATGCCTTTAATCCCAGCACTAGGGAGGCAGAGGCAGGCAGACCTCTGTGAGTTCAAGGCCAGCCTGGGCTACAGAGCAGGTTCCAGGAAAGGCTCCAAAGCTACACAGAGAAACCTTGTCTCTAAAAACAAAAACAACAACAACAAAAAAAACAAAACAAAGAAATTCTAATCCTACTTCAGCTCCATGTTTGTCTTGAGTCAGTTTTTCCATCAGGAAACCTACTTTGTGCACGAGGGTGGGGGTGGGGGGCAGCAGTGTGCGTGTGCATGCGTGTGCACATGTGTGTGTGTTTACATCCAAGAAAGCAATTTTTTTCCAGGAAGGCAAATTTTATATTAGTTGATTGGCTGAGGCAGGGTCTTGCTATGTACCCAGGTTAATTTGGAATTGACAATCTTTGTGATTATCCTATCTCAGCTTCCTGAGGGCTGGTGGAAATACAGGCATGTACCAGCATATCCAGCTCATTTCTTAAATGGGGCTATAGTTATTTTGGGGTTTCTAGAGCAAGACAGATGAAGACAGGTATCTGTATCCCAGAATCTAATCAATATTTATATCTATTATTCAACTAATATTTGGCTTAAAAGGGCTTATTGGGAAATGTTATCATTTTTACTATTTTCTACAGAGAAAATATTTTCCAGTTTCAAATAACCCTGGACTTCTGAATTTTAACCTATTTTTAATGTTCAAGCTATCTGAGTATTATTTCTCCTGCAGTTGTACATAAAATGTTTTTACATTAAAAAAAGGACAAATACTATAGAATTGTATTACATGAAATATATAGAATATACAAATTCAGAGACAGAAAGATTAGACATTATCTCAAGATGGAGAAGAAAAGAATATAGAGCAATGATTTCCTAAGTACAGAATCTCTGTTTTGTGTGATGGAAAAATCCCACAAATGGACAGTAGTATCAGGACATAATATCATGAATGTAATAAATCAATACAATTAATGTAATTAATGAATATCATCAATATAATTATCAAATGAATACTGCAAATGTAATCAATGAATACCACAAATGTAATTAGTATCATGAGTATAACTAATGAATATAATGAATGTAATTAAACAATAAATTTAAAAAAAATTCCAGTACAACTAAAAAAAAAAAGAAAAGAAAATGTGCTTCTGGTTATGAAATCATTGCTGCTACTGCATACCAAGGGTTCCTCTCAAGCTACAGATGCAGGATCATGGCCCATTATTTTGACCTCTCCTATGGCAGGTGTTTCACTATGCACACTTTACAGGAATTCAACATACCAGCCCTGAGATGCAGGTGCTATTGTTTGCTCCATTTTACAGTTGATAAAACCAAGACATAGCAAGGTAAAGGAATGTGCTCTGTACTATCTGACTCATCAGAAAAGCTCAAGGCAATCTATCAGGGATGAGCCATAAAATGTATTGAAATGTGAAAGCCCAAGCAAGGCATGGTGGTGTGTGTCTGTAATTCCTGAACTCAAGAGTCAAGAGGATCTTGAGTTCAAGGCCAGCCTAGGCTACATATGGAGAGCCTGTCAAAATAAAATAACAATAAAAGTCAGATAGTTTAGCACCCACCAACAAAGTCCTTTTGACAAACACCAAATAGAAATTTTAATCACAAAAAGCATTGCTTACAGAGTCCATTATTAGTGAAATTATTAAGGCCACTCCATGTAGTTAAAAGGGAGGTTTATTTTGTAGGGTAACTTACAAGTGAAAGGATAGGTAACAGGGTCTGGGAAAGGTGTAGCGCAGTCTGGCAGTGTTCTCTGGAGAACTCTGCTTGGTCTACCTCCAGCGTCCTGGGTCCATGAACCAAGAGAGCTGGTGCATCCTGATCTCGGGTCTTCAGGGTCCTCTCTCAGCCCCGCCTTGTAGGCGTGACAGTTACTGAAGCCTCAATGGGGGTTGGAACTTCCAGATCAAAACTGGAATGGCTACCCACTACAGTCCATTTTTAGCTTGTGGGTGGTTTTCTATTTTAGCCAATGTAGGAATTATTGTTGCACAAAATATTCAAACCTAAAACTCTAGATTTAAGTTTTATTTTATTCAAATATCTTCATCATCTCCAAAACACTTTCTTTCTTTCTTTTTTGCTTACAGACTGTTTATTTTGTCAGTGTGAAGCCTTTGTCCTTAGGTTATTTAAGTAGATAAGACTTACAGAGCTATAGTCACCCATGCTTGTCATTTCTATAGCTATATTAGTTAGGTTGTCCAGATTTACAGAAATAAAACATAGGTCAGATGGACAGGTAATCTTCAAATACTTCATAGACCTAGAGAATATGGCATGTAAATAACTTAGAATTCTGTTGATGTGAGACACAATTGCTCCTGGCAGCACCAATATGATCCTGAGAGAATGTTGGGTTTCTAAGATATTTCTCAAAACACTTTCCTTTAAGATTTATTTATTTATTTGTATGTGTGTGTACTAGTCCCCAGGATGGAACTCAGGTCATTAGGCTGACCTGATGAGCACCTTTGTCCACTGAGCCCTAGGCTTGCTTTTTAAACAATGGGTCTTAGCCCAGAATGCTAAACACCTCTCATGGTGGCGGGGATACAAGGCTCAGGCTAGAATGATTAGCCTGTTGGGTGAGGCCCCAATTACTAAGTACATGCACGAGAGCAAGTGACATTGGGCACCCTTCACTTTTAGTCAGGGTGGCACTCAAAAAAATGCTAAGGCTTTGGCTTTGGACTATTTTCTCTAATTGTAGCTCTTCTATTTTAAAAACATTTATTTATTTATTTACTTACTTACTTGTTTGTGTGTGGGATGCATGCATGGCACTGTGTGCCTGTGGAAACCAGAAGACAACTTGTAATCAGTTCCCTCAGTTCTCTCCTTCAACCGCCAGGGGTGAAAGTCAGTTCATGGGGGAGAACAGCAAGCACTTCAGCTGCAGAGCCATCTCACCAGCACCTGCCTGCACCTCTGATGGAGAGACTGGAGCACACCCCTTCTGTTCTGTGACTTGCGCACATGCGCGTAGTCTCACTTGCCAGTCTCTGGTCACATCGGCTGTTCTTACTTCTATAATCTTTCTTTCAGGGTCGATTCCCCTGCAAGCTTTCCCCTGCCTTTCTGACTTGTATCTATTATTTTTAAGCGGACTGCTTAGAGGGAAGATCTGGACACAATAGGAGTTTGGAAATAGCATGGTTTCTGTCCTGTTGTTACATTGCAAGCTAGATGATCTGAGAGGCAGGGGCATGAAACAACCTCCTCCCATTCCTGTGTAAAGCACAGATGACTCCACTTCAAATGCTTTTACCACCCTCTAAACATATGATGGCCATTCCTTCATGAACTTCTAACACAGAGCCTCCATATAGCTAGCACTTGATGGGCATCTGCTTGTGATGGCTCCAATAATGAACACTGGCTGTCACATAAGATGATTCAAGCCACTCCAAGGGGAGAAGAGCAATCATATTACTGGAGCACCTGGGGACACTGCCATTAGAGCTATACCAAATGCACACCCATGTGACTAACTAGGGCTTATTAGACCAGACATGTTCCTAGGCCTGAGCCTAAAGTGCCCTACTCTTAAGCCCAGCCACGGAAAGCAGATGAAAACCTAGAGTGGATATGAGGCTCTGACCTGCTTTAAAAGCCAGTGGGGACTGTTCTTTCTTATATGCTGTCCCCTCTCACAATGAGGTGCCTAGTCATTTCTTCAGCTTTTGCTGTAAGGCAGACTTTCCTCTAATTGCACGTGGCTTCTATTTAATCCCTCCCCTCAAGCCTTACAATGCAGGTTCTGTGATCACCATTTCCCAGATGGGGAAATTGAGGCAGCTGAACATTTTGACGTCCACAGCTGAAAACCCGAAAGAAAAGTGTATTAGTCAGGTTTGCGGCTGCAATAAAATATGACAAACACACACACACACACACACACACACACACACAACAACAACAACAACAACAACAACAACAAAACCGGCCGGGCATTGGTGGCACACGCCTTTAATCCCAGCACTCAGGAGGCAGAGCCAGGCGGATCTTTGTGAGTTCAAGGCCAGCCTGGTCTCCAAAGCGAGTCCCAGGAAAGGTGCAAAGCTACACAGAGAAACCCTGTCTCGAAAAACCAAAAAAACCAACCAACCAAACAAACAAAAACAAAAAACACCTTCGGAAAGGGTTTATTTCAGCTTACAGATTTAGTCCATGGTGAAGAGGAGAACTCGGAGATAGGAACTCAAGGCAGGAACCTGGAGGCAGGAACTGATGCAAGAGGCTATGGAGGAACACTGCTCACTGGCTTGCTCCTCTTGGCTTGCTCAGTTTGCTTTCTTATACACCCTAGGACCACTGCCCAGGGATGGCACCATACACAGTGGGCTAGTCCCTTCCACATTCAACCAACAATTTAAAAAATGGCGCACAGGCTTGTGTACAAGGCCAATCTGATCAGAGCGTTTTCTCAATTGAGGTTCCCTCCTCTCTAATAATACTAGCTTGTGTCAAAGTGACAAAACAAAAAAACCACCTAATCAACATACAGATTTCCACTTCAAGAGGGATGGGGTGGTGTCTGGAAAGAGGATTTAGAAGTGAGCAGGACTCAGACCAGGAAACATGGGCCTGTTTGGGTACTAACCCAACATACTTCAGGATTGCCTATAGCGAGGTGCTTGTGCAGTGGTTCTGCCCCTTTCCAGGTGTGAGACTCTGGGCAAAACACTAAACTCTCAGCACTTCATTTGTTCTGTTGTAAAAATGGCGATTGCCACCTGTCTAGCGTTGTGGTGAGGATTAAATGAGTTAGTATTTTGCCAGAAGAATGTTAAAAGACGAAATGCTTAAGTGTTCCTTCAGTAGCCGCCCATATGGTCTCTTAGATGCCGGGACTTTCCCTGGGAAAGTTTGTCAGGGCACTTTCAGCATGGTGGAGGACATAATCACCACTGGGAAAGCGGTGAGCAGTTGAAGGAAACGCCCGGCTCGCCACGCCTAGAACCAAGGACGAATAAGGGAGAGGGCTGGGAACGCCCCAAGCGGAAATCGCAATTGCTTCGAGCCTAATGGGGATTGGAAGCCGCTTGGCGCCGGACTGGACGAAAGAGAAGCAAAGAAAGGGGCGGCAGCACAGCGTGGTGCAGCGGTAGGAGTGGCGGCAGCGGAATACCCGTCACTTCCGCCTCCCCGGGCCACCTGGGTGTTCTAGCCGCTCTTCCCGAAGTGACCTGCAGAGGGCGCGCTCCTCCACCACGCAGTCTGTTCACCACACAGGCTGCCTGCCAACTAATGCAGTCCGACCCACCTCCTCCAAGAAGCCTTCCCAACACCGCTCCAGCCACTCGCTTGCTCTTCTGAACCCTCAAAAACGTCATCAGCACTGTATAATTTAGAATTTGGGCATGTGCTGGCTGGTCGGCTAAGTGTGTGGGGTGTGTTAGGCAAGTCTTAGCTCCTCAACAATAGCATACCTAGTATTTCCTTCAATGGCACATGTCCAACAAACGCTTGGCACGCCTCAACTTGCTGTAGAAGCTGCTAAAGGAGACTTCCAGGGCCCTAATGACATAGTGCTTCGAGGTAATAAAAGAGGCACTACAAGAGTGCCTGAATGGCCTCAATTGCCCCGTAGAGCCTTGACCGCCCAGATGGGGTCAGTGTAACCCACCTCAGAGGCATGTGCAGGGGAGTTCACTGATTTACAAAACAAAACAGAACAACAACAACAACAACAACAAAAACATTTGCTGAGCCCCAGCTTTAATGTAGAACCCCTTATAACTTCTTGCCCTCTGAAAGACAGCCCTGGGAAAATGTGAAGAGCAAGAGCCTGAGTCTGAAAAATCCCTCATGCACACTAAGTTGTGTGACCTTGGGCACACCACGTCTAGTCTCTGAGCCTCATTTTCCGACTTCGTATCTTAGAGTCCAGAATAGGGGTGGGGCTGGGGCTGATCAAAGAATACAGTAATCGGATCTGTCATTCTTTCATTTTCCTGATGAGACTATATTCAGGAAGTAATTTGAATTACAATTTTCTAGTTGAAAGATAAAATGCAAGTGGCTTTTTGTGACAATCATAAAATAAAACAGCTATGATGGCGCTTTGTTAACTGAAAGCCTCTACAAAGGTTTGCCACTTTCCCCACTGTTGAAATCCATAATAAACACTCAGCAAATGTTTCTTGGGTCAAGAGATAACATCCATATATAGATTGGAGAGTTATGGCTAGAGAGCACCAAATGTGTGCTAAATGCATTATCCAGACACTTGGGTGGCTCAAATAAGTGTTCAATGAAATTCAGTGAGGGGAGGAAAAATTGTGGTCAGGGGTCAAGGGAAACTCCACCATGGAGGGAAGATTTGAGATGGGCCCTGGTAACTGGCTTGAATTTTTGGCACAGGAGCATGAAAACAATGAGGAACTCAAGGCCTGACAGGGTTTATGGTGCAGAAGCAGGATGGCACAAAGGGCTGGGAATCACAAGTGCCACTGGACACAGTTTCGAGTTGTGTAAAAGGCTCTGCCCTGTGCCTATGGCCATCCCTGGCATACACTGGCCTCTCAGTGTGTGTTTCTGTAATCAAGGAAAAGGGGAGGAAGGGAGGAAGGAGTGTGGGAAGGAGGGGAGGGGAGGAATTTGGCTGTTGGGACAAGCAGAGCAGCAGAAACTACAGCTGCTCAGAGTAAAAATAACCGCTCTCGAGGGCATTAGATGGTTTTTGTTTTGTTTTGTTTTTTGTTTGTTTGTTTTTTGTTTTTTTGTTTTTTGAGACAGGGTTTCTCTGTGTAGCTTTGCGCCTTTCCTGGAACTCACTCTGTGGCCCAGGCTGGCCTCCAACTCACAGAGATCCGCCTGCCTCTGCCTCCCGAGTGCTGGGATTAAAGGTGTGCACCACCACCACCCAGCAGGATTAGATGTTCTAAGAGAAGACCGAGACATGCCTGTTGGCTCATCCCTGTATCTTTAGCATAAAGAACACTGGCCAGCACGAAGAGAGAGAGGAAAGTAGACGGGGGCTAGTTGGTAAGGATTAATGGAAGGGGGACAAGAGAGGGTAATGGGGGTGAGCATGATTGAAATACATTATGTAGATATATGAAAATGTCATAATGAAGTCTATTATTACGTATAATTCATATATGCTAATAAAAACATTTTAAAAAAGAACAGTAGCCATCACACAGAGAAGATTCTAGAAAAAAAAATCTGATGGAGTAAGTGAATGTGGCAATGGTGGAAAAGGCAAAGAGTGTGGAGGCTGAGGGCCCCAAGTTTAAGTCCTGATTGTTTTGTATTGCCTGTGTATTCTCAGGCAAGTTGCTTAGTGTCTCTAAGCCTCATTTTCCTTTCCAAAATAATAATATCCATCTCAAAATCATTCCTAAGATGAATGGACATAACACACAACTCTTGAAGACAGTGGATGGCAGTTTTACTTGGCTTTCTATTGCTGTGTTAAAGACCACGATCAAAAGCAACCTGGAGCAGAAAGGGTTTATTTGGCTTGTACATGCTTATCACAGTCCATCATTGTGGGAAGCCAAGGTAGGAACTCAAGCAGAGCAGGAAACTGGAGACAGGAACCGAAGCAGGAACTAAGGCAGGAACTATGGAGACATATTACTTACTGGCTTGCTTTCCATGGCTCTCTCAGCTTTCTTTTTCATACAGCCCAGAACCAGGACCTGCCCAGAAGTGGGACTGCCCACAGTGGGCTGAGCCCTCCCACATCAATCAAGAAAATGTCCCCATGTACTTGAACTTGCCCACAGGCCTGTTTGGTGAGGGCATTTTCTCAATGGAGATTCTGTCTTTCCAGATGACTCTATCTTGTGTAAGTTGACAAAACAAACAAACAAAACCTATCAAGCATAACAGCCATTGTGATCAAACCTTTTTGACCAGACCAGATTCTGGTGGAGTACTTTGTATACAGCAGGCAGCCAGATGATATTTGTTGTCTGACAGGTAGATGGGGAACTTGAACCTTTTCTCCCTGTAGGCAGTGAGAGCTTGGCATTCGAAGTAGAGAGTTAGATGACTAACATGAAGGTGTTAAGACATGGGTTGAAGTAGAGGGGCGAGGGTGCCAGGGATGAGGCTGTTGCAACACTCAGGGGATTTGCTCAAGGCTGGGATGGTGGCCGTAAGGTTAGCAAGAAAGGAATGGCTGGAAAGAGAGAATCAATAGAACAGGGGTTTTGTTTTGTTTTGATCTGAGGATTGAACCCAGGGCCTTGCACTTGCTAGGCGAGCACTCTACCACTGAGCTAAATCCCCAACCCATAGAACAGGGTTTTATGTTTGTTTATTTTGTTTTGTTTTGTTTTAAAGACAGGACTGAAAATTAAGAAAAAGAGCTAGAATGCTGCCAACACCTGCTAAGTGTAATTTCCCACCAGAGTCACCAACACCCCTGTTACAGACTAAAGAAACCTAGAACATTTGAGGGGGGCCCTGGTCAGGAAAGTCAGAGTGGCCAAGCCTCAGCAATGGTACTTGACAGTTTCAGAATTTGCATATATTTCCTCAAAGTGTCAGGAAAGCACTGTCCTCAAGGGGGCAGATGATGTCTAGCCAAGTGCAGTTTCAGCAGCAATTGTTTAGAAGGCAAACTTCCCTTAGATATTCTAGCTATCTGAACAAGCACAAAAATGGACATTGAGAACATTCCTTCTCTCTGCCCTATTAAAAGGAACGTCAGTCACAGAGGCATTTGAATTGAGACGTGGCGATGTCCTGAGCCCTGGGAAAACCCTAGCTGGAGTATGAGACAGAAGATTATTGATGTCCCTAGCACGTGGTTGCCCTTTTGCCTGCATCTCTCTAACAAGGCTAGAAGGGGGCAAAATAATGTCCAGTGAACCTGAGGGTGGTGCAAGCAAAGCTCCTACAAACAGATCCATCATGCTTGTGCTTTTCCCAACTGGAACCCAGGTTAGGGTGTTGTGAAAATCCAGAAGAAATGGAAGATTTCCTTCTTTCTTTTTCTTTTTTTCAAGACAGAGTTTCTCTGTGTAGCTTTGCGCCTTTCCTGGAACTCTCTTGGTAGACCAGGCTAGCCTCAAACTCACAGAGATCCGCCTGGCTCTGCCTCCCAAGTGCTGGGATTAAAGGCATGCGCCACCACAGCCGGGCGGAAGATTTCTTAATGAGCCAAATGGACAGTTAAGAAAGGGCAAGCCTATGAGAGTTAAGAGCACATCTCTGGGATCAGAGACCTGGGTTCCAATCCCACTTCACCATCTGAGTTCCATTGCCTGGGGCAAGCTGCTTAACCTCCTGAGCCAAAGTTTGTCATTGGTAAAATGGGGAGAGAAATACCAGTAGCCATCTCAGAGGTTGGCTGTGAATTTTGAATGAGACCATGCCTGCCACACAGTCAGCACTTAGGAAACGCTGGTAGGGAATTTTTGTTCTTGTTGGCAGTTAGAGTAAGCAAGGTGCTTCTGTTGAATAGACTGGATGTAAAACACTTGGATGGTACAAATGGCAGATTACTGAGCGGAAGCTACGCAGAGCTGGGGAAAGTGGGGGAACCGAGGTTGGGAAAGCAGAGAAGGAAGTGCACTCTAGGCAGAGGGAAAGCGGGGATGCTAGAGGGCTGCTAAGTGATGACTGGGCTGGCCCTGGTGAGTTTACACTGTCAAGGACAGAGTCTAGTTAGTATCATGGGGCTGAGCAGATGTCTGGCCAGCCAAGCCCAGCACAGGACCAGCCAGGTTTTGCCAGGAGATTGCTTTGTTCCTGGCAAAACACTAAGAAGTCAATGAAGTGATTGGAAAGAAAAAAATGGCTTGGGTCATTAGTGGAGCAGTCTCCTCTCTAATCTCAGTATTTATTTAGTCATTCATTCCTTGGTTGGTTGGTTGATGTTATGTGTGTGGGTGTTTTGCCTGCATGTATGTCAGTGCACCACATGCATGAAGTGCCCATGGAGGCCAGAAGAGGGCGTCAAATCCCCTGGAACTGAAGTTCACTTATTAGTGACCACGTGGGTGCTGGAAGTTGAATCTGGATCCTCCCATACAGTGGTCAGTGCTCTTAACCACTGAGCCATCTCTCTAGCCCCAGCATCAGCATTTTAGAAGAGCAAGGCAAATCCATGAAAGCAAGCTAAGTGTCTATCTAACACTTCCTATTGAAGGTATAGTCACTGGAGGAAAAAGAAATACGAAATAAGGCAGTCTGGAAGTGTCTTTGGTCTGCACCTTGAGCATATACAGTCATCCCATAATTTCCATGTGGTTTTGATTCCAGGACCCCTTCCTGACCCAGGATGCTAAAAACTGATAGATGCTCAAGTCCCCTGTGTTAGGCTAAGTGTTAGAACACTTGTGTAGCATGTATGCTGCCAGGCACACAAGAATAGGCACAGTATTTGCATGTAATATACACACATTTTCCAGATATACTATAAATCATTTCTGGGTTTCTTTGTTTGTTTTTTCGAGACAGTGTTTCTCTGTGTAGCTTTACACCTTAGACCAGGCTAGCATCGAACTCACAAAGATCCACCTGCCTCTACCTCCCAAGTGCTGCAATTAAAGGCATGCGCCACCACCGCCTGGCCCATCTC
This sequence comes from Onychomys torridus, assembly GCF_903995425.1. Classification (NCBI taxonomy): domain Eukaryota; kingdom Metazoa; phylum Chordata; class Mammalia; order Rodentia; family Cricetidae; genus Onychomys; species Onychomys torridus. Next base: position 17,764,650 of record NC_050466.1, read on the forward strand.
TGGGTTTCTCATTACATTACAAATATTGTGTATGAAAGTCTAAGACACCTTGGGGGAGTCAGTTCTCTGCTACTATGTGGGTCCATGGGATTACATTCAGGTCAACAGACTTGTCAGTTAGCAGCTCAGAGCCATCTTCCAGGCCCTTATTTCTGTACTCTTATAGTGACTATGTGATTACTGCTCTAGTTGGGGCGGGGGCAGCCAAAAGACATTTCAGCTGAAACTCGGGCCAGATTCTTGGCCAAGACCCCAAAGGGCCCTCCCAGGAATCATGATCTGAGCTAAATTTCTTATGGCATCTAATACAATGTATATGCTATGTAGACGATGATTAAACTATATCATTTAAAGAAAACGACAAGAAAAAAATCTACTGATTCAGTACAGATGTAATTAGGGAGTGGTCATTGAGACAGGGTCTCAAACCTTAGGCTGATCTCAAACTCACTACCTAACTCAGATTGACCTTGAACGACAAGCAATCCTTCTGCCCAACACCCCAAATGTTGGGATCATAGATATGAACCACCATTCCCAATGCACACGAAACTTAAAACACACACACACACACACACACACACACACACACACACACAACTATTTTCAGTCTACAGTGGCTGAATTTAGAAGCCCCAGATATAGAGGGATGATTTGCATCTAGAATTCCAAGAATATGGTCCAGTGGGACCCAGAGGTCAGCCTACAAACATTGCAGCTACAAAATTGCTCATCCCCCAGGCCTGTGACTATGTCCCTGTAACTTCCTCTTCCCCAGGAATAATAGACTGGAAGGAAATTCTTTTTGTATAGCTCACTAATTGATGAGTGAGTGAGTGATATTTTTGTGTGTATGTGGTGTGCCTGTGTGTCCACATGTGTATGCAGGTGTACTCACTTGTGCATGCACTTGGGGAGGCAAGAAGTCAACATCAGGACTCACGTTTTACCACCCTCCACCATTGTTTTTGAGACAGGACCTCCCACTGAACCTGGAGCCCCCACCATTTGGCTGGTCAGCAAGCCCCTGGGATCAGCCCACCTCTATCTCACTCAAGACTAGGATTCCAGACACATGCCACTGTGTCCTGGCTTTTCTGTAGGTGCTAGGGATCTAAACTCAGGCCCACAGGCTTGTACTGCAAACACTTTACCCACTAAGACCATCACCTCATCCCTGGATTTTTGTTGATGGTGGTGGAGGTTTGGTTTTCAATTTTTATTTCTTTGTTTATTTTCTGTGTATGGGTGTTTTGTGTATGTGTATGTACATATACCATGGGCATGCCTGGTGCCCATGGAGGTCAGAAGAGGGCATCTGATCCTCTGACACTTGGAATCTGGAGTTCCAGATGTTTGTGAGTCACCATATGGGTGCTCAGAACTGAACCCTGGTCCTCTGAGAGAGTAACAAGTGATCTTAACCACTGAGCCATTTCTCCAAGCTCTTGTTTTGTTTTTTGAGACAGGGTCTCAACTCTATGGCAGGCTAGAGCCTAGAACTCACTATATCAACTAGGCCGGCCTTGAACTTGAGCAGTCCTCCTGTCACTGCCTCTTGAGTACTTGGACCGTCATGCCAACTGGAAGGTGACTGTCTCCATTACTTGGGTCAAGGGCCTGCTCTAAGGTGTTCATTTCCATTTGTAGGTTTACCTTTCCCTGTTGGCAGATCCTGTTAGAGCCCTGACTTGGATCTCACAAAGCTGGGCCCTTCCCTCTCTGCCCAAATGGGTTACTCCTGGGTAATCCTTGGTTACAGGCCTTAGTGGGAAGCCTTAGTCTAACAGCACCAACCAAGAGTTAATAGTAAAAAGCATTTTTATATCTAGCTTTGGAACATCATAAGTGATTTTTTTTTTGGCACTGCATTTCCTTTCCTAAGTAAGGTTGGCTTAGGATAATATTAAAATTCGTTTTATGGGAGGCAACAGAAGAGAGTGAGTAAATAAATGCCTTTCCAGCCCATTGGTTATGGGCTTGTAACCACAGCTGATTTCCGTTCCAGTCACCACCTCTTACTGTTTGTCCTTCTGGGGCTCAGTTTCTTCTGTGCAAAACACAGGCAGCACACTGCACCTCGTGTTTTCAGAGCCCACATGAAATCTAAGGCCTTTGGTGTTCCTTGTCCAGTGCTGTGGCCAGAAGCACCGCAGAAAGTAGACTTCACAAGGACAAAGTCAGGCCAGGAATCGAAAGCCTTCAGTGTATAGTCGAGAAGAAAGTAGACAGCACACAGAGTGCAAGCCATGCCATTCGGTACCCTGAAACTCACTAGCAGCCGACTGACCTCTTGACTGTCTAACTCCCGGGACTGTGCTAACTCTCCAGCAGGTTTAGGCAAGAGCAAGCAGGTGGGGTTGGCCTGAGACCAGCTGCCCAGAGCCCGTTGGGAAACACGTCTCTACGCCAAGGGCAGGGCCAGGGACAATATGTATTTACAAGGTGAATGGTTATTACCTGTGATGAAGCAAAGACAGCTCTTACCTCAAAGCATATGAGAGGCCGGGAACACAGATTCTGCTTGTTGCACATACAAATGAGGTGACAGCTTTACGGAAGGTTTTGTGGTAGCAGAAGAAAAGTCACAGTTTTCCAGGGCATTGGTGGAAACCCCAGGTTGGTGGCTACAGTAGTACAAAGTAATCTCTGCTGCAGGCCTCATGTTATCTGACATGTATTTTAAGTCCGCCAGGCAAGCAGGCAGAGAATGGCTCTGAAGGGAGCTAAGATAGCCCATGATAATTTGGCTCTGTATCTGCAACAACCCAGCTCCACAGTCGGGAAGTTCTAATGAGTCAATCAAGCTTGTGGAATCTTTAACCAGAGGGTGGTTTTCTTCTGGGCAATCCATTTCACACCTTAGAGCAGGGCAGGAGGGGGTTGTAAGGGGCAGGGAAAGGAATCCAGGCCTGGAGCCTGGAGCCTGGAGCCCCACAGAGGACTCACTGGAGAAGGGCGCTTGCTAATAAACTTAACAGCCTGGTGGATGTCCAGGACCCACATGGTGGAAGAAGAGAGCTGTCCTCTAGCTTATTCATACATGTTGTGGTACATGTGCACTCACACATACACCCTCACACTCACATACACACATACAAAATAAAAATAAAGAAATGTAAAAGAGGAAGGAAGCCCACCCTTGTAGAAGGACACCCCTTTTGCTTTCGGCTGGTCTCACATGCCTGGGCTTTCTTGGCGAGAGGACAAAGCCTTTCCTTCATTTCCTTCCTAAGACTTTGGGAAAACAAAACCACTTGAAAATAGCTTGACTAAAACCTGCACTCTGGCCCAAGCCAGGAAGAGAAATTGTCAATTCAGTCTATGTCTTGTTTCCTCCATTGTCAACAACGCCAGCACCTTAACTATTCCTTTGGGGAAGCCCAGGCAGAACTCCCACAAGGTCAAGGTCAGCTTGGACCACACAGTGAGTTCCAAACAAGCCTGGGCTAGGGTGAAAGAAAGAAGAGAGGGAGGGAAGAGAGGAAAGGGGAAAAAAAGAACCACCACCAACAAAACATCAAGTTCCTCCATATTTACATCAGGGGGATCATTTGTCCTTGCAAGGGTAATATGTATGTGCCCACAGCGCCAAAATCCCGAAGCATAATGACTTGCAGCACAAAGTAGTCTCTGTTCCTCCCAAGCTGGTACCCTATCTCCCCACAGGCCATCTGGGTGACCACCACCTTCTGGCAGCCCCCTTCAGAGGTCATCCATGCATGTACAAACAGGTAGCATTTTAGTCCTAATGAAAGCACTCTTACTCATGTTTATATTCCAGGCACCTAGCAGGGTGTCAAACATAAGTGTGCCTTTGAAACAGTGGGTTGATTGAATGTCTGTTACCCGGTTTGCCGCCCTCATCCTAGCCACAAAAATGACTGAACCGTCTCAGAGAAACCTCCACCAACTTATGAAAATGTAACATGTTTGGGCTCATGGCTCTGGTCAGGATTTCCCAAGACTGAAATTCCCAAAACAAAATAAAGCCACTACGTCCTTGCTTAATACAAACAAGTCATTCCCTTTCAGGATAGTACTCAGGGTACCCAGATGCATGTGTTTTCTTCCCTATCCTGTACAAAGTGTAAAGACAAAGCTCAGCTCTGGCTCTTCCGTGTTTGGGAAGCAGAATGGTAAAGACAACAGAGTCCAGAGTCTCGCTGAGCTGGAATTCTAATTCTACCATGTACTAAATGTGTGATGTTGAGCATGCTGCTTTGTTTTTTTTCTGCTTCCATTTCTTCCACAGTAAGGTGTGCATGACAGCTGTACCCACTTTAAAGAAACATTATAAGTGAGTCAATAGATTGTGAAGCATTTGAAACAGTGCCTGGCATGTAGTAAACACAATGTAAGTGCTACTTTTTAAAAATGTAAAATTTTTATTTTATTTTATTTATTTCTTTATTTTGAGACAGGGTTTCTCCCTGTAGCTTTGTGCCTTTCCTGGAACTCGATTTGTAGACCAGGCTGGCCTCGAACTCACAGAGATCCGCCTGGCTCTGCCTCCCAAATGCTGGGATTAAAGGTGTGTGCCACCACTGCCCCGCCTAAAAGTTTTATTAATTCTTTGAGACTCCTCCCCTAACTCCTAGCCTCCCAGATCCATCTCCCACCTCCCTATTCCCTTTCTTTTTTCTTCCTTCCTTCCTTCCTTCCTTCCTTCCTTCCTTCCTTCCTTCCTTTTTTTTTTCTTCTTTTTTGAAACAATTTCTCTTTGTAACAGCCCCGGCTGACCTGGAACTAGTTTTGTAGACCAGGCTGGCCTCAAACTCACAGAGATTTGCCTTCCTCTGCCCCTCCACCCCCATAGTGCTGAGATCAAAGTGTGAGCCACCATGACTAGCCCCCCCCCTTAACAAAAGTCCAATTTGTACTGCCCATATACTCATGATGCGAGGAAATACTATTGATTGATTGATTGATTAATGGAGGCAGATTCTCTCTTTGTAGCCTTGGTTGGTCTGGAACTAGCTCCATAGACCAGGCTGACTGCTAACTCACAGAGATCTGCCTGTCTCTGTCTCCCAAGTGCAGAGTTTAAGGGCATGTGCCACCATGCCCAGCTATTAATTTTTAGTACAATATTTGTATTAATTCTTTGAGAAGTTCGTGTATGTATATAGCGTATTTTGACCATAGTCAACTACTAACTCCTCAGTCCACCCCTCCTCCCACCTTTTTAAAATAACACGCTGAGTTCAATTTGTATTGCCCATATATGAATGGATTTTTTTGTTGTTGCTTCTTTTTAGATGCAGTCTCATATAATCCAGCTTCAAACTTACTATATACAGCTGAGGAAAACCTTGAACTTCTGATACTTCTGGTTCCACTGCCTGAGTGCTGGGACAACAGGGCACCACTCCTGGTTTATATGGTGCTAGATATCAAATACAAGGCTTTTTGCACAGTAGACAAGCACTCCACCAGCTGAAGTACATTCCTAGCCCCCTTATATGGCATATGTCTCACACAGAGAGGAAAAAACTAAAGCATAGCCTATATATAGGCTAAAATTCCTGTCTAAAGGCAGGTGTAGCTCAAGGACACAGCATTTGCTTTGAATGTGTGAGGCCCTGGGTGCCACACCGAGCACTAGAAAAACACAAACATCACAGGTGTTTCCTTCCTCACTTCTCCCCACCAGTGCTGGTATTGAGATGAGGCATAGGGGGAGGCCCCAAACTTCTTGGTAATTAATATGAATAAAAAATAAAATCTCATAATACAAAATTTCTGCAAATCAAAAACTTTTAAGTTAAATAAAAAAGAACTGTTGGGCGGTGGTGGCTCATGTCTTTAATCCCAGCACTCGGGAGGCAGAGCCAGGTGGATCTCTGTGAGTTCCAGGAAAGGCGCAAAGCGACACGGAGAAATCCTGTCTCGAAAAACCAGGAGAAAAAAAAAACATGCATAAACTCAGGAGCCTGAGGCAAGAGAATTTTGTGTTGGAGGTTAGCCTGGGCGTGTACTGAGTTCAAAACCAGTCTGAACTACACAGTGAGAATCTGCCTCAAATGAAAGTATAACTGAGGCCATGAGTGGTGATGCACCCCCTTAAAAGCACTTGAGGGGCAGGCGGATCTCTGTGAGTTTGAGACCAGCTTGGTCCACATAGCAAGTTTCAGGCTAGCCAGAGCTAAATAGTGAGACCTTGTCTCAAAGAATTTTTGTTTTTCGAGACAGGGTTTCTCTGTGTAGCTTTGCGCCTTTCCTGGATCTCGCTCTATAGACCAGGCTGGCCTCGAACTCACAGAGATCCGCCTGCCTCTGCCTCCCGAGTGCTGGGATTAAAGGTGTGTGCCACCACTGCCTGGCAAGAATTATTTTTTTTAAATCCATTTTTTTTTAAAAAAGGCTCAGTGGTAAAACACTTTCGTAAGCATGCATGAGTCCCTAGGTTCCATTTTTAGCACCACAGAACAAAACAAAACGATGAAGTTCATAGTTTGCTAACATTTTCCTGGGGCTTCTCTTTTTTTAAATATAAGATCTTTATTGACAGATAATTCACATAGTATACAATTTTCCTGTTTGCACAATTTGATAGACTTTAGTCTAGCATCTTCATAGGCCCATGACACTCTCACCACTTCCTTTTTTGAACATCGCTGTCTTCTTTCTCCCCGCCCCCCCCCCCCTTTTTTTTGAATGCCGAATGCCGTTTATTTAAGGAGGGAGGTCTTAAAAACAGGCTTACAGCACAATGGGAGAACCCCGGAGGGCAGAAGTTCCCTTCTGATGTTTTATAATCTTGTATCTAAACTGTTAACACCCAATATGCAGGAAACACAGACAAGTAACTTCCCTTAAGCATTCAGGAGGGTGGAATCTCACAGGGAATTAGCATAGGGAGGATATCAAGGTCAAGGTCAGTAAGCAAGGCAACAGTTACCCAAAACAGGGGCCAGGGACCTACAGGTCCCCCCCCACACACACCTTTTACTAAAAAATGAGCTTCTGACTTAGGTTGTGTGGGACATCAGCAGGTCACCTTACCTGTCAAGGAGACACCTGTCCAAGCCAGACAGGTGTTTTGTTTTAGGTTGGTGAGCGCCCTGGGGCTGCTCTTACACTGCCTGATTATGCCTCCGGGGTGCTGAGAAGAATCCTTGGAGAACTTCTCTAGCAGTGCCTTCTGGAAAGAGTTGCTCTGGCTGCTGAGCTGAGCTAAGAAGCCCTCAGCTTCCCCAAAGATGTGTGTGCTGCTGTGGCAGCAGGCTTAAGGAGACATGTGAGGCAGGAGAAGCCACAGGACTGCCCAGCAAGACCTCAATCTGGTATCCACCAGAACTCTTTCAGCCAGAATGGGATTCTGCAACCAGGACCCCAGAGGTGCCCTGTGCTCTTCAAATTTGGGGCTGCATTGCCACCCTGACCCCTCCTAGACCTCTTATTTCTGCATTAGCCTGACACAAACATCATGCCTTCCAAGTGACACACACAGTCCCAGAAGGACTTCCATAATCAACTCCCCTAGGTTAGCTGTTAAAGGTGAGTCTGTGGGAGAAACCAGAGACTCTCAACTAGAAAGACTCCAGAGCCTAAGAGGGGGGGTATTGACAGTCCTCTGTGTCCCTTAGGTCACCCCGGGGCTCAGATCTTGCTTACACATGCTTTACAATGGTTCTGAAGAAATTGGAGGTGGTGGTGGGGATATCCCTAAACCAGTATACACATGTAGACTCAGCAAACGTTTGTTGAGTGCCTGCTATGAACAAAGTCCTGCACTATGTATTGAGGCAGTAGGGAGAGAATCCAAGGATGAAGCAAGTGTATCCGGTGCCCTTCTGAACTTTGTCTTCTGACAGCAAAGCACTCTATCGATTCCTCCACCCTCTCGATATATGTATAAGATTTAGTAAAACTGTGACAACTTGAGTTCAGTTCCCAGAGCCCACAGTGTAAGAAGAGAATTGGCTCCTGAAAGTTGTCCTCTGCCCTCCACATACTCACAGTGGCACTAGTGCGCCTGCACTCACACTATGCACACATCATATAATTTTATATATATATGATATATATTCTATAAAATGTGTGCGCACACACACACAGGCATTGGGATTAAACATTAATAGTTACTTTGGGAAAGGTTATGAGATGTCCCTTATACTATTTCAAGTCTTGCAATGTTGTATCAATCTGATATATCTGTATGTATGTGTACACACACACACACACACACACACACACACACACACACACACACGAGACACCAGATTCATTTATTTGACATTCACTGAGCACATACTATGAACTGGGTAGTGCTGGGGATTCACACAAAAGAAGAGAGAGAAACCTTTACCATTATGGATCTTATAGCCCAATGAGAGAGGCATAGAAATTGGAAGGCAATTACGGTCTAATCCACAGGGATGACAACAGGGGTCTGCAGACAAAGCCTGGGGAACAACGAAGGGAGAATGATTGATTAATCAGCATATGGGGAGAGTTCTTAGGAGCCTAGACCCCCCTGCTGCTGCAGCACATGGCTGCTGTGTGAGTGAATGGCGCCCCCTAGAGTTGTACATGATAATTTATGCCTTGCTGGACTACAAAGGCCGAGTGGTAACTCCACACGGAGTGGAAGTTGGAAACACATTATTTTGCAAAGATAAAAGACAAGACTGTACAAGAACTGCATCAATGGAAACTGAGTCTAGGGGGAAATCATAATGAGAAGCAAGATATCTGCCTGATTTTAAAGTAACTCCCACAAATTGCTTATTATGAGGAAAATGTAGATAAACAGTGGAGAAACTGTGCACTATTTTTTAAAAGTTCATTTTTATTTTGTTATGTATATATTTATGCATCATCTGTATATGAGTTTGTATATGTGAGTGTTGGTTTTCACAGAGGATAAAGGTGTCAGACCCCCTGGAGCTGCAGTGACATACAGTTGTGAGCCACCCAAGGTGGGTGCTGAGAACTGAACCTGGCCCTTCTACAAGAGTAGCACACTTTCTAAACTGCTGGCCTTTCTCTAAAGCCCCTATAACTCTTAACTGGTGATCAAAACTGACATCATTAGCTAGGCACAATGGCTCACACCTTTAATTGAACACTTTGGTGTCTGAGTAGAGGTTTGCCTTGAGTTCAAGGCCAGCCTCAGCTATGTAGCGAGTTCCAGGTCAGCCTGAGCTACAGAGCGAGATCTGGTCTCAGAAATAAGCAAAAAAGGAAGGAAGGACGGAAGGAAGGAAGGAAGGAAGGAAGGAAGGAAGGAAGGAAGGAAGGAAGGAAGGAAGGAGAAAAAAAGAAAAGAAACATTGACATCACTGATGAAACAGATACAGAACAAATAAATGCAAAGCAGAGATACATTGTTTCAATGTAGTCAGAAAGAACCACAAGCTCAAGATGTTAATGGGAAAGACAAGTATAGTCTTCAAGAGGAATTCTCCTTTTGTTATAAAAGACTAAAAGGATGCATGCTATCAATGTGTTCCACATTAAAGAAACTTAACTAAATTCAGTGTGACCCCAGCATAGCACCTGAAACTGGAGGAAAAGTGTCCTAAAGGACACTTGTGTCAACTCAAGAAACTGCAATAAGTACAGTAGATTAAAATATTGTATGAGTTACACTTATGAAACTGATATTTACATAAGATTAGTTATATAAAATGAAATCTCTGTTGTTGTTTGTTTGTTTGCTTGCTTGCTTTGGGTTTTTGAGACAGGGTTTCCCTGCTTAACAGCCCTGGCCGTCCTGGAACTCACTCTGTAGACCAGGCTGGCCTCGAACTTAGGATATCCATCTGCCTTTGCCTCCCAAGTTCTGGAATTAAAGGTGTGTGCCACCATCTCCTGGCATTGGATATCTCTATTCTTAGGAAACACACATAGAGCCGGGCGGTGGTGGTGCACATCTTTAATCCCAGCACTCAGGAGGCAAAGGCAGGTGGATCTCTGTGAGTTTGAGGCCAGCCTGGTCTACAGAGTGAGATCCAGGCACCAAAACAACACAGAGAAACCCTGTCTCAAAGAAAAGAAAAGAAAGAAAGAAGAAACACATAGGAGAAGTGGCTTGGTGGTTAAGAACATGTACTACTTTTCCAGAGGATCCAAGTTTGATTCCCTCTAATTCCAGCTCCAAGGCATGTGATACTCCCCTGCTGGCTTCTGTGAGCACCTGCATTCACATTCACAGACACACACACACACACACAATCTTTAAAATAATAAAAATAAATATTTTTAAAAAGAAACACATATGGAAGAATAGGGGTAAAGTGTATACAACTTACTCTCAAATGGCTCCAAAAATTGTGTGTAGGATACATGTAAAATGCATATACAGTATGTATGTATTGCATATATGTGAACATACACATACCATAAATATAACACACACTCATGAAATGTATAGACATGCTTATGTAAGTGTATATATTTGTGGATTTATTTATATTTCTATTACCATGTCTGCAAAGTGTGAACAGAATGTGTAAACTCAAATGACAGATACAATGGGATTAAATTTTAATAGAAAGTGACTATGGAAAAGACCATGAGGGGTACCTTAGACTATTTTAAGTCTTGCAATGTTTTAGAAATTTGAATTTGTTCCTAAATAAAGGATTTTCAAAACATGGCCAGACATAGGCTCCAAAGGGTCTGGGCATGAAGGGAATGAGCAGAAAGGAAAATAAGTGCAGCCTGATGGCAGAGGCGGGCTGATCTCTATGAGTTTGAGGCCAGCTTGGTCTACATGTGAGCTACAGTGTGTAGCTGGCCAGGGCTGCACAGGAAGACCTTGTCTCTTTTTTTTTTTTTTTTTGGTTTTTTTTTGAGACAGGGTTTTTCTGTAGCTTTGGAGCCTGTCCTGGACTAGCTCTGTAGACCAGACTGGCCTCAAACTCACAGAGGTCCACCTGCCTCTGCCTCCCGAGTACTGGGATTACAGGTGTGCATTACCACCACCCAGGTAGACCTTGTCTTAAAAAGGGGGAAAAGAGACATGAAAACAGTGAGGAGATCCTGGAGATTCACACACCATGGTCAGCGCCTGAACTTTTGTACATTCTGTGGTTGAAGGGAAGGGCTGCCCTCGGAGGATGAGCAATGTACTACTGCCTGAGCAAAGGCTGCATAGTGATAATTTTCTGACTACCTGCTGTGTTTCAGGACTATCATACTGTAGGTGTAAAGATAAAGAAGGCACAATGGCCTGGGAGGTCTTGGAACATGCCTTTAATCCTAGCACTCAGGAGGCAGAAGCATGTGGATCTCTGAGTTCCAGGCCAGCCTGGTGTACAGGTCGAGCGAGTTCCAGGACAGCCAGGGCTACACAGAGAAACCCTGTCTCTAAAAACAAAACCAAAACAAAAAATTATTTTGAAACATGATCTTGCCAAGTTGCCCAGGCAGGCCTCAAACTCATGATCCTCATGCCTCAGCCTCCTGACTGCTGAGATTGCAAATGTGTGCCACCACACATTTGTACAGTGACTTTATAGCATCACTTTAATCACTGTTATCCATAATCACAAGGACAATGAGAATCAAGGTTCCAGACACTAAAATACAGAGTCATGACTTCTGTAGACCCCCCATCTCAGGCCTTCACTCTTCCAAATGTCCTGAAAGCACCGGCAAAGGCATGTGCTAAAAGATTGGGTGAATACTTGGATGTGTGTGCTGGGCAGGTCTTGGCAGCCAGGGAAGGAAGGGCTTCTAATTTCTGTTGAGGTTTGAGCCTTCCATTTCTGAGTGTTATTGACCCCTTAACATCTGTATCCTCACCCTGGTCACTTCTCATCCTGTGTATTACATAGAGGGCAGCGCCACCCCCTCAGCTGCACAGGATGTTTTCAGACTATTGCCAAGGGCAAATCACAGCCAGTCAGCACTTCCGCCAGCCTCTGGAGACACCGGTGAAGTGGTATGCCTGGGAGGGGAAAGGCTGGGAGAAACATCATCGGCACCTGAACTTCCTGGTTATGAAGCATCTGGCTTATAAAAACCTGATTATGAGTGTGTGTGTGTGTGTGTGTGTGTGTGTGTGTGTGTGTACTAGTAAGTGTGTGTTTGGGGGTGGGGGTTGAGGTTCCTGTTCCTCAAAGAGTTAGCAGTAAAAAAGGGCCCTCCCTGTTCAGGTTGACAAGATGAAGGATCCCCTGCAGGACTCCACACTGTGCTTGTGTTTTGCCAAAAAGAAATCCTGACTTCCAGCCAGGCTTGGACTGGTTGATTCATTCAGCCACTGGAGGCTGATCTTTGTACTGAGTGCTGAGGAGGGTGGAGCTGGGGACTATGCCACGGGAGAGCTTTCAGCCTAGGTGCCAACACTCATGTGTGCAGTAGTAACATGGCCCCAGCTGTACTAGAGCAATCACACTCCATCAGTTGACTAGGGGTTACGGAATTCCGGAGAACAGATAGGCACATATAGATAGCCTTTGAGTGGACAAAGTTCATACAAAGCCTCCACACAGAGGATGGCCAGAATACTGGGTGGTTTTCCACCAGAAAACATTAGGCCAGTCCTGACTCAGTCAGCAAGAAGCCCAACAAGACTCGAAGTCTCATAGTTACCCACTCCTTCTGCTGAATATAACCACGGCTTAAAATGTAGACTCCGACAGACATGATGGCTCATACCTGTAATCCCAGCATCTGAGAAACTGAGACAGGGGAGTACTGTGAATTCCAGGCCAGCTTGAGATACAGTGAGACCCTGTTTCAACATAACAAAAATAAAATATAACAGAAAGGTGCTCTCCAAGGGCAAACATGGAACCACCCTCAGAAGTAGGTTCCAGGGCTCTGGGGAAGGGGGATCTTAGAGACAGAGAAAAAGGATTCACATACCTCCTGCCCTGTGGCTTATAGTCTTCAGTATTTCCAGGCCCTCAACAATCAATTGCAGCCCAGCCTGGAGCACAGCCAAGTGGACAAAGGGCTAAGCTACTGCTCTCTCGACTTCCTCTTCCATCTTTTTTCTTCCCATTAGGCTTGACTGCCTGCCAGATGTGTCTTCCAGAAGTGAAGCAAGTGTCTTGGCCCTGTCAGAAAGGGGCCACCAACCTATAGGAGGGGGGACCACTGTTGCTGTTGATCCCCAGCACCTTATACAATGTGCCACTGATGCTTTGGTGCCAGCTAGAATCTGAGCACTGTCATCCAAGGCAGTAGGCTGGAGGGTCCTGAGTGAATGGTAAAGGGAAGTTGGAGGCGGGGGGGGGGGGGGGGGGGGGGGGGGGGGGGGGGGGGGGGTAGCTCATTAGGGATCTAGAAATGCAGTTGGCTCTGTGGGTGTGCTTTTTCCTCCTGGCCCATGGCAACTGATTGCTACATTTTTCAGAAATTGTGTTAATCAGTTAAACAGAGTTATTAGCTAAATATACATGAGGACTGGGGAGATGGCTCATCAGATAAAGTGCTGAAAATGAGAGCTTGAATCCCCAAAACCCATTTGGGAGCTCGCCTGTAACCCCAGTGCACAGAAGTCAGAGGCAGGAAGTTTCTGGAACAAGGTGGCCAGCCTGATTAGATGAACCTGTGAGCTCTGGTTCAGTGAGAGAGTCTGCCTCTATGTATACAATACAGAGAGACTGAGGAAGATATTAGATGTCAACCTCAGGCCTACACACACACACACACACACACACACACACACACACACACACACATAAAATCCTATTAAAAACTAAGATGATGCATGTCCCCAACTCATCACTTCCTAATCATTTTACTATAATATCTTATTAACTATGTACCTGAAATTATTTATACTATGTACCTGAGTAGTTGTCACATTGAAGAGGGCAGCTTGAAATCAACGATGGTAGCAAGATTTAAAGCTCAGAAATCAGCAAGTGCTATAAATCAGAACCTGACTCAACACTCTGCCGACTAAATCTAAGAAAGTGATGGGAGAAGACATTATTTAGACTAAATGAAATATTTTCCATACATTTACACTATGAATGAAACAACAAAATAGAAGAGGAGATCGGCTTCCAATATTTGAAAACCATTAGCCTACTTAACAAAGCAATCCCCCACTGTTGACAAATGATGCTCTACCACCTTCATCTGTCCACACATAAACACAGTGCCAACCAACTTCATCTCAGAACTGTATTGCTCGACTGCAATTACAGGTAAACGAGTTGGCACAAATGAAAGCATGCTGAGAGAGTCCACCTCTGTTAGACAGATTGCATAATAGATAATATCACATGCTTATTATATGATATTTGTATACTATACATCTGGGAGAGCAACTCAATTTGTGATTACACACACACACACACACACAGAGATTTCCTCTACGAGAGCTGACTGTTAAACATTTAGCAGCACTGGATAAGCCCAAGGTTGAAAACCACTTTGGCACCAGAAATACAAAGTTCAAAGGTCCTGACCAAAACTTGAGAGGACAGACATGTGATGAGAAAACACGTGTGTGTGTGTGTGTGTGTGTGTGTGTGTGTGTGTGTGTGTGTGTTTAAAGCAAAGGATAAACACAATTTTTAAATGTCATTAGACTGTAAAACCCAAGAAGGCAGAGACTTTGCCCTTTTTATTCCCAGCTCTTCCTTTGGCACCAAACTGGCACTTGGCAGACACTGTAAAAGGCACTCCTTCCATTTTTCTTGAAAAAGAAATGAAATGCAATGGTTCTTCTAGTCAACTGACTTTGCTCAAAGTTCATCACAGTGCCACCCAGAAAAGTCCCTGATTGGAGAGCCAGGTCTATCCATGCTAACCTAGAAACTGCAACATCCCAGGCCCCCTTGCTCTATGCCCCTGATGTGTTTCCTGTGGCAGCTCATGGAAAATCTGATGGGCTTCTCTGAAGGCAAGCACCTGGCTAACAGGATTCCTCTATCCTCGACCCTGGGTGGAACAAATCTCTTTGGTCTAACTGCTAGCTGTGGCCTCTAAGGACGGAAGAAAAGAAATCAGGAGAGGGCAAGGGAAAGGCAATGGGGAAGTCCAGAAAACCTCCATCAAAGTGGGAGGCCAAGCATCAACCAGGCTGCCTGACCAGTATCATGGAGCGACCTTGAACAAGTTGCTTCGCTTCTCTAAACTTGGATCTGCTCGTTCAGGATATGATAAAGGGGGCCTACTCCAGAAGGTCTCTACCCTCCAGTGTTGCCATGAGAAAGTTACTGCTCCTATAGGCACCTGCAACCTGAGAAGAGAAAGAGAGAATTATGACACCCCACAGGGCAGCCATCACTTGAAGCTTGGGAAAGTAGTGTCATGAGTAACAGAATTTCTCTTTAAGAGGAAGCGAAAGTGTGTATAAGACATCCCTCTTGGTGAGGCAGGCTGGAAGGATGCTGCAGCTTCTCAAAGCCATGGATAAATTCGATAAATTCTCTTTTGCTCACTAAGGGTCTCAAGGATAGTGTTTGAGACTATATGTCTTATGATTCATCCCTCAGGCAGTGAAGCTTTTTTCATCCAGATAAGTGTGTGTGTGTGTGTGTGTGTGTGTGTATGTGATTGAGAGAGAAAGAGAGAGAGAGAGAGAGAGAGAGAGAGAGAGAGAGAGAGAGAGAGAGAGAGAGAGAGAGGGGGGGGAGTGTTACAGTGAATGTGCAGAGAACAGATAACTTTTGGGAGTTGGTTACCACCTTCAAACTTGTTTGAGGCAGGGTCTTTCTTGTTTCTCCGTATTGCTGAGTATTCCACACTAGCTGACCCACCAGCATCTGGATAGTTCTCCTGTCTCTGCCTCCAATCTCACTATAGGAATGCTGGGAATCCAGCTTTTGACATGGGTTTCAGGAATCCAAACTCTGCCAAGCTCCATTGCCCACTGAGCCATCTCTCTGACCTCATAGTGTGGCATTTGAATGCTCTTATGTTCTCCTGTCATTTCAATGCCCTGGCTCCAATTCTCACTAATACATACATGAACATAAACCTTCTTCTCATACTATGAACTCACTGCCTAAAGACAGGCAAAGTATTGGGTTAAAAAAAGGGGGGCCCTCTCTGCTTGCAGAAAGCAGGCAGAAGGCTTCTTCTGGGCTCCTCCACACTTGCCACTTCCCAAGAAAAGGAAAGATTTATGAAATCCATGATTTTAGGAACAGTCCCTGTGCTCAGATGAAATGTTGGTTCAAGTTGTTAGACTCAGTCCTCTTTGTACCTCTCTCTCTCTCTCTCTCTCTCTCTCTCACACACACACACACACACACACACACACACACACACACACACTCACTCACTCTCCCCCTCCTCCTCATCTTCCTTTTAGTGTTTAGAATTGAAATTAGGGGCATGCTAAGTAAGGACTTCTTTTATCATCAAGTCATGCCCCTAGTTCACTGCATTATTTTTACTTATGTGAATTTGTATGTATGTCTGTACATGTATGTGTCTGATCCTCTACAAGGGTAGCAAATAAGCCTAGCTGGTTTTGTTGTTGTTTTAGAGACAGAATCTCACTCTATATCCCAGACTGTCCTCAAACTTCCCATGTAGCTCATACTGGCTTCAGACTTTGATATTCTTGCCTTAGCCTCTTGAGTACTGATATTCCAGGTGTACACCACCACGTCATATGTTTTATGGTGTTCAGAGAAACATTTCTGAAAGTGATAAGGCAGGCATTGCTGAACCTTGGCTCTCCAATGGAGTCTCCTTAATGGCAGTTTCCTCCTCTTACTTGTTTGTTCAGGATGCTTCCAACTGCCTATGACTATGACTCTAAGTTCATGGCTTGACCTTCAAAGAGAGGCTGTCATTAAAACAGTATTTGCTATATGCTGGGCACTGCACCTTAATGTCACATCCACTTGAGCCTGGTAACATTCATAGGTAGGACAGGCACCCAATTTTTTTTTAATGAACAAGTAAACACATCTTCAGAACAACTCAAAAGTAGATATTATTTTTCATGTCAACAACTGGGAGATAGATGCTTCGAGAAATTAATCAACTTGCCAGAGTTAATACAACTCAGGATCCAAATCCAGATCTTTGGAGTTCTAAATCCAGAGGATGTTGTTATATGGACCTTCAAGTTCTGGCCCCGCAGAGAGCCCTGTGATATTAATGATTCATTATTTCCAGGGAGACATGACAGCCTTCGAGGAAGAGGCCCCATATGCCAGCTCCTTCGTCCATTTGCACTGCTCTCCACAGGTGCTCATTCTACTCCGAGGATCACAATAGAAAAAAGGAATTTGCACAGCCTTCCTGGCATAATCGAATCCTTGGCCACCCACCACCCGGCAGTATTAGAAGTTCCTTTCAGGGAGCCACTGTCACAGAGAACAGCCTGCCTTCCTTCCTGCAGGCCTTTCTGTGGCCACTCTGCTCCCGTGGGACCTACTGACCTCTTGTGGGCAGAGTATAAATTCACTGAGTTGGACAGCCTCACAGAGCTGGAACTCAGCCAAAGCGCTCTTTCGCACTAGAAGCTAGCTAGCTCTAGTCCGTTGGATTTGGCTCTGACACTGTCTCTTGGTTTCCTCACCTATAAAACAGGCATGAACAGAGACTCCAGGCTTGCTTTTAAACAGGAAGTCTGGGAATATAGCTCACTTGGTAGACTGGCTGCCTAGCGTGCAGGAAGAATCCCCAGTACTGCATAAAATGGATGTGGGTGTTCACATCTGTAACCCCAGCACTCTGGGAGTTGGAGTCAAGACAGTCAGGAGTTCAAGGTCATCCTTGGCTAGAGAGTAAATTTGAAGCTAGCCTGGGATATATGACATCCTGTATCAGAAAAAGAAAGGGGAAAAACAAGAAAAAGCTTTAACATGAGGAAATTTATGGGTAAATTCAAGATATCAAGGCCCCAATTAGATATTCATGACATTCTTGGTACTTGACCATCATTATTAGAGATTCTGTAACACTGCTAATTAATCTTTTTTTTTTCAGGTCACAGAACACACAGAAAATATTTATCTAGCAAAACTGAATCAAAGAGAAAAGTCTGAGGCAGGTGAGGGGGCCTGTGCCTCCTAGAGTTTAGAAGATGCAGGCACGAGGCTTGTTATGAGTTTGAGGCCAGCCTGGACTACATAGTGAATTCCAGGCCAGCCTGAGATACATAGCAAAATCCTGTCTCAATTAGTTAACCAATTAGTCATCCAATAGAAGAGGCTGGGATAGGGATCTTAGCTCACCACAGAACACTTTCCTAGCATGTATAAGGCTCAGGGTTCTATCCTCAGCACAGGGATGAAGGAAGGAAGGGACAGAGGGAGGGAGGGAGGGGGAGAGAGGGGGGGAGGGAGAGAGGGAGAGAGAGAGAGAGAGAGAGAGAGAGAGAGAGAGAGGACTCTTGTGAGCAGAACTGCTTCAGTCTCTGCCTAGCTACTCTGAAAGTCCTGAAACACTCCAGGACTCCTGGAATCCTCCTGCAGCAGCTGGGGTGGCAAAGCTGCTGTTCTATTGGACAAGCAGTTGCAGAGGCAGCGCGGCTTGGAAAGGTGTCGTGTTGTGGATAACACCATATCCACGCAAAGGCCCAGGTGGAAATGGTCACTGCACAGTTGAGAAAGGGTCGTGCATGCCTGTCCCTTCTTTTCATAGTTAAGAGAAATGAAGAGATCAAAGTCACTGACTGTGGGCATAACTCAGTAGCAAAGCACTTGCCCAGCAACTAGGAGACCCTGGGTTCCATCTTGTACATAGATAGAGGAGGGGAGAGGAAGAGGAGGAGGGAGGGAGGGAGGGAGAGAGAGAGAGAGAGAGAGAGAGAGAGAGAGAGAGAGAGAGAGAGATCACAGTCACACTCCAACTTAGAGCCGGATTGCCCAGAGCATTTGGGATCACCCGAGCCTATCCCAGGCCTTAGACAGGATGTTTCTCTGCAGAGCTCAATTGTGAGACCGAGAAGCGGCTGCCCTCCTCTCCTCACCCGCTTCTCCCCTCCCTCCTGCTCCTCCTCATTCATACTGCAGTGACCATCATGCAACAAGCACTGGGTGAGCACACAGCACATGCCAATCCCTGCTGGCAGGAAACTGCTGGTTCCAAGGCACTCAACTTGAGAGGTGCCAGGGAGGGTGTGGTGGGTCCCATAGATGCCTGCAAGGAGGAAGGCCAGGTCTAAATCAGTTTACAAGAGGAACACTATGATCCACATTGCTTTAAAGCAATGGTTCTCAACTTTCCTAATGCTGTGACCCTTTAACACAGTTCCTCATGTTGTGGTGACCCCCAACCATACAATTATTTCCGTTGCTGCTTCATAACTGTAAATTTTCTGTTATGAATCCTAATGTAAATATCTGCTATGCAGGATATCTGATATGTGAGCCTTGAGAAAGGGTCATTCCACCCCCTGCAGGGGTCGTGACCCACAGATTGAGAAGCACCGCTTTAAAGGCCCTCTGTTCTGGATGTGGAAATGCAGCTCAATCCGGCCTAGAAGTAGTGGAAGGGCAGAGTTTATTAAGGCAGAAGGAGGCTGTTGGAGTCATGCAGGGTCACATGTTGAGGAGAGAAGAGGCAGGAATCTGAGAACCCTTAAAGAAGCAGAGCCAACAGGACACAGTGGTTTGAGGAAGTAGGTGATAAGGGGGAGGGATCATGCTAGGGGAATCCGGTTTCTGGCTTGCATAAGTGGGTACCTGGTAGTGGTATTCACTGGAACTGAGAAAACACTCAGGGACAAGGAATAATGAGAGCCGGTGTGGATGTGCTGGGAATGAAATCCCTGCGGGACACTGCAGTGGAGATGACACGAGGGTGGCTCACTCAGCAGCAGAGGCTTGAGCTGATGGATTGTTTTCGGGCATCTGCACTGTGTATTAATAATGGGGTAGCATGAATGGTCATGAATGAAATGAACGAGGAGAGGGATAAGAATGGAGCATTGGTGATCACAAGCAGTCAAGGAATAGAAGAGGGAGAGTACCAAGTGTCTGTAATCCCAGCACCTGGGAGGCTGAGGAAGAGGAGTTACAAATATAAGGTCAGTCTGTGCTATATACTGAGACCACGTTTCAATAAACAAACAAAAAAGAATAGTTAACAGGTAAAAGGGGGAAATAATAGGAGAGATGAGAAGGGGACTCTGTGCCAAAGGAGGTTGTTTTTTTTTTCTTGAAAATTTATTCAAATTTGCATGCCTAGAGGACATGGAGGCATTGGCATTGCCAGAAAGAGAGAAGATAAACGATTAAGTCCAAGAGAGGTGAGGGAACCCATATCTGAAAACATAGATGAATACTGTCCTTGGGCTTCAGGATGAGTTCATTAAGGAGCAGACTCTTTTTTAAGATTTTTTTTTATGCCAGGCAGTGGTGGAGCACGCCTTTAATCTCAGCACTTGGGAGGCAGAGGCAGGCGGATCTCTGTGAGTTCCAGGCCAGCCTGAGCTACAAAGCAAGTTCCAGGAAAGGTGCAAAGCTACACAGAGAAACCCTGTCTCGAAAAAACCAAAAAAAAAAAAAAAAAAAAAAAAAAAAGATTTTTTTTGGGGGGGGGGCAGTGTTTTGCCTGCACGTATGTCTGTGGACTAGGTGTATGCAGTACCCATCGGTGGCCAGAAGATCCTCTGGAACTGGAGTTACAAATTGTTAGCCGCTAAGTGGGTGCTGAGAAGCCCAACCCAGGTCCTCTGCCAGAGCAGCAAGTGGTATTAACCGCTTAGACTACGTCTCTCCACCCTCTAGGAACAGACTCTTAGTTAATATCAGCCACGGGAGGTTTCTCGGGGAGTTCTCAGGGGATCACCTGTGGGAAGGAAGGCATGGAGGCAGGCTTGGAGGACACAAGGAGCTGTTGTGAAGGCTCTAGCTTATGGGAAGCTCTGAAGCCAGGA
This sequence comes from Onychomys torridus, assembly GCF_903995425.1. Classification (NCBI taxonomy): domain Eukaryota; kingdom Metazoa; phylum Chordata; class Mammalia; order Rodentia; family Cricetidae; genus Onychomys; species Onychomys torridus. The sequence goes on from NC_050466.1 coordinate 17,785,420, forward strand.
CACTGGGGCGGGCCTTTGCATCCCTGCGTCAGTTAGTGCTTGCCCTGGGGAGGAAATTCGCCATGGGAAAGCAGTTCTCTTCAGCCAAGGCAATCTCACACAGGCAATCCCACGGGGTCTGAGAGCTGAAGGCAGAGTTTTGAGAACGGAGGAGCAGGGAAGCATCACCACCACAGGGAGGAAGAGGGCGCCATTGCGCTGCCGTTGGTCAGGCGGAAGGCGTTCAGCTGTAAGTCCCAATTCTCTGAGGAAAGAGAAAACAAGCTTTCTCACGAAAGCTCAGCTCGGCTTGAGGGGTGTTGGCGGGAAGAGGAAGAAATGTCTGCTTCAGGAGACTGAAGGGGAGCTGAGCAGGAATGTGTTTGCCAAGTGGTATTGGTTTTTCTGTTGACTCCAGAGAACAAATCGTTCTAGCAGAATCAAACTGTTCAAGTGTTTAAGCCCTTGGTTACTTAGATTTGTCATCTTCCCTCGGATTTCATGAGTTTCTACCAGGACAATTTATGAGTCTGTGTTCCTAACCCCCCCCCAACCCATTTCCTGAACAAGAATGAAATATAAATAAAGCCACGACTTTGGAATTATTATTATTATTATTATTATTATTATTATTATTATTATTATTACTACTATTTGGAGCTGAGGATCGAACCCAGGGCCTTGCGCTTATTATTATTATTATTTGAGACAGAGTCTCCAGTACCCCAGACTAGCCTCAAACTTGCTTTGCATCTGAGGAATGACCTTGAACTTCTCATCCTCCTGCCTCCACCTGAGTGCTGGGATAACAGGCAACAAGCTTTGTTTACTTGATGCTGGGATGAAACCCAGGATCTCTTTCCTGCTGGACAAGCCCTCTAGGAAGTGAGCTTCATCTGCAGCCCCTATGATGATTATCTTTGTCACAATAATTACTGATGATAATGACGGAAGAACAAAACCTGTGTGGATATTACAATATTATACACTGATCTGAAAAACTACTCCGGGGCTGGACAATGAAGAAGATAAACACTTGTCTACTGAGGGATGGATAAATACAGGAGTCAGGATTAAATGTAGGCAAGTACAACAAGCAGGCAATGACAAAGGAACACTAATGACAAAGCACCACTAAGATGACAAAATACACAGCAGGTGCCTCATCACCTACTAGAGCCCGGTACTCTGCCTAGACAGGTCATTCCACGCCTCATTATTCTGAGAAACTTCCCCACACAAGGAGGACTATTTGAAATGACAATTTACTGGGATTGAAGGGTAGGCTGAGCACCCAGCTGTGTCTTTTTTTTTTTTTTTTAATGTGGAGCTGAGGATCAAACCCAGGGCCTTGCGCTCCACCACTGAGCTAAATCCCCAACCCCCAGCTGTGTCTCTTAAAACTAGTTTGTATCCTAGCACTCAGGAGGCAGAGGCAGGCGGATCTCTGAGTTCAAGGCCAGCCTGGGCTACAAAGTGAGTTCAGGATAGTCAAGATTACACAGAGAAACCCTGTCTCAAAAAAGCAAAACAAACAAAAATCTAGCTTGTCACCTATGAGCAAGTAGCAATAACTTTTTTTAAAGTATGTATGGGTGATTTGCCTGCATCTATGTCTGTGTACCACATGCATGCCTGTTATAACTCAGGCAGTCTGGCCTGCAGTGTTCATGCTCTGAGCCATCATGTTCTGCATCTAGTATGACAAGGGACTTGCCTAATCACTGACAATGGTATAGTGAGCAAGATAGATCTGGTCTCTGCCTTCAGGGTGTTTATGAGTCAGAATGGTCAATGTGCCTAGGGTTCCAGAGAAGCCTAAGAGCTGGGCTCAAGAGAGGAAGTCAACAGTTTGCAGGGATGTATTTCTTGGGCACTAGAGAGATCAAAGAAGCCAATCAGAGCCTAGCATGATGTTGCACACCTGCAATCTCAATACTTCAGAGGCTGGGGCAGGGAGATTATGTGTTTGAGGCCAGTCTGAGTACATAGATACACCTGTCTGGACTACTTGAGGACCCCACCGACCCTTTATCTGTCTCTCTTTGTCTCTGTCTCTGTCTCTCTCTGTCCTAAACAGGGGTAGAACCAGTCCCACTGCAAGGTAGTGCAGGGTAGGTCCAGGGAGCTCTCACTATTGAATCCTGAAAAGCGAAGTGCTATGACTGTCTCACAGGGACACACAGGGACCATGTATATGAGTATGACTGCTAACAGCCAAGCTATCAGAACATCAGACCCACAACCCTGTCTCCTCTTCCAGGAGAGACTGTCTGAGGGTGAGAGTGAGGCCTGAAGCATTCTTCTTTTATTCTCTTTGAATATGTGCGGGAGCCCGTTTTCGGGCTCCTCGTGGCTCTACTCAGCAGTTCCGCATAGAGGATGATTAGGACCACAGACCTGAGTGCAGGTGTCTGAGATGGTCTGCACTTGGCTGTGCTGGGGGAGGAGGTCTTTTGCTCTACCCCTTGGCATCTCTATAAATACCCTGGGGCAGAGACAGTTGGGCTGTTGGAATAGGTTCCAGGCCCTCTCCAGGCTATCCTGTATTTTCTATCTGTTTATCTTTGCACTATAAATCCTTCTATCTAATATTTCCTGCTGTTTACACTCAAGAGAACTCTGGGGAGTTGTGGGGTTGGTGGGTAAATGCCCCACAAATATGTTGATTGTCATATAATAGTTACACTTACTTATAGAGGATTGCTGTGCTTCAATACACATTCTCAAATATGTAATGATCAAATCAAGGGAATTAGCATTGCCATCTCTTCGGTTATTATTATGCATGCATGCTGGGAACCTTCAAACTCTCAGCTCGCATCTTTCTCTATTGTACAGATAGCTCAGCATCTGTCTGTTGTAGGCAGAGTCCTTGAGTCTGGAGAAGAGCAGAGAATCACATCACAAGGTGCCACAGGGATGAATAGGGCACTGCTGCACTGGCATTGGTCAATAATCAATGTCTCATTCATTCATTCAATTAATATTCATTGATACTGTATTACCAGGAAATCTACTAGGCTCTAAACACACACACACACACACACAAAAAAAAAAATCATCTCTACTCTTAATGAACTCTGAGCTTTTAAGGCAGTGGGAGAGCCAGGTAATAAATGACATGAGCAAGAAAAATATGCAGGGTCCTATGGGAAGAAAAAAAGCAAGAGAGAAAGCAAAAATAGGAGGTGATGAAATTTTAGATATAATGGTCACCAAAGTCCTCTGAGAAAAATGATATTTCTGCAAAGAATATCAAGACCTGAAGGAAGTGAGGGAACAGACCGTGCCAATCAATACCTGTGGAAAAGTGTTCCAGGCAGAGGGAACAGTAACTGCAAAGGCTTCAGGACAGGAATGTGCTTGCATGTTTGAAAACCAGCGAGACCGTTGTGGTGGTAAAGACATGAGCACAAAGTTATCCCAGAAGGATCCGATGTCAGAACGAACATGTAGACCTCGTGTCTGGCGTCTGGAACCAGGGAAGCAAACCAGTTCCTCATGCAGGAAGGAACTCCTCTCCAAACTCTGGTGGATCCATAAGAAAAGGTGACAGAAAGGCTTGGTAACTCATACCATTCTGCTCCACCCCACAGTCTTCAGTACCCACCCCATCCTCAAACCGTGACTCCTTCCAGGAAAGGCAGGGCTTTCCATGAGCTTCTAGGAATTCCCCTATCTACACCTCCCATCTTAAGAGGGCTGGGATTACAGATAATCATGCTATATCTCAAGAGTTCTGGGGACTTGAACTCTGGGTCCTTACACTTGTGTGGCAAGCTCTTTTAACCACTGAGCCATTTCCCTAGCTCCATGATTTTTCTGACAGATGACAGTTATGAATTATTATGTGGGGGGCCCTGAGGGTATCCCACATGTTCAGGGAACCATGCTGGTATGTGGGGCAGATGCAGCGGCAGGCTGGCGGGCAGTGGGTGGACATTCATAACCCAGAGGCTGCATCTACGTGGAAATGGTTTTATAGCAGAGAGACAGAGAGAAGACAGGAAAGAAGAGAGAGAAGAGAGAGAGGAAGGGAGGGGTGTCGAGGGGTGCACACCTGGTGGGAGTGGAGGGAGAGGAGAGAGAGAAAGGGGTGGAGTTTTTCCTTAAAGAGACTTTTACATCAGGACATGGTGGCACCAAGGGGCGGGATCAGAATATTAACAATGAAGATTTACCATAATTAAAAAAATTCTCCTGTCCCTCTTATTCAGATATCAAAGAGCATAATTGGAACAATGAGGGTTTTGAGTTTCTTTTAAGCATTTACACGACTCCTTTTTCCGATTTTGTCAACTACGGTACAACTCCCAGAATAGTTAAGCAATAACAATGACAGCAGGTATTCTCACCTTGTTCATGGTGTGAATGTAAATTACGCTAGAATTCCATCTGAATTCTCTTTAGAACTTCCATCTATATCCAGGACCTTTATATTTACATTGTGAGACTGGTACATAGATCTTCTTTTCTTTCTACGACAGTGAGAGTTCTGACATCAATTATACTATTTATAAATTTTTTAAATTACACTATTTTAATATAAGAAATTACATAAAAGTTGTTGTCCTCAGTTATTTGAAACAAGTTCAGAGAAGTTATGCTAGAACTCAATGTTACACACTGGTCACCACCAAACTGCTCTGTGTGTGTGTGTGTGTGTGTGTGTGTGTGTGTGTGTGTGTGTGTGTATAAGAGAGAGGGGGGCAGAGACAGAGAGAACTGAGGTCTCAAATTCTGAGCTCAAGCAATCCTCCAGCCTTAGCCTCTTGAGTTCTGGGATAATGGATGTGCAGCACCACACCTGCCTGGGACTACTGTCTTTTTCATTTTCTTTGGGTTTTGTAAGATGGGCTCTTGTTATATAGCCCTCACTGGCTTTGAACTCCCCATTTTCCTGCTTCCACCTACCAGGTACTGGGAATTACAAATGTGCACCATCATACCTGGTTCTGAGCCTACCGCCTTTATCGTCTTTGTATGTATCTGCATCTCTCCCTTCATCTTTTTTCTCCTTCCTTTCCCTCTCTGTGAACATACACAGAGATCTACAGGACACTAAATAACATCACTCTACACATACTGTTCTGTAAACTTCTCTTTTCTGTCAACAACCTGCCATTTTAGGCGCTGGGAATACCACCATTCAGTTGGTAGAGTATCTTCCTAGGATGCTTGGAGCCCTGATTTCAATGCCCAGCCCTGTATACAGCCAGGCATAGTGGCACACTCCTGTAATCTCAGCACTCCAGAGGTGAAGGCAGGAGGAATCAGAAGTTGAAAAGACCAACCTTGGATACATAGTGAGTTCAAAGCCAACCTCAGATAGGAGACCCTGTCTCAACAACAATAACATTTTAAAATCTACCATTTTAATAAATGGCATACTTTTTGTTTGTTTCTTTTTTGTTTGTTTTTTTGTTTTTTGTTTGTTTGTTTTGTTTTGTTTTTTCAAGACAGGGTTTCTCTGTGTAGCTTTGTGCCTTTTCTGGAACTCACTCTGTAGCCCAGGCTGGCCTCAAGCTCACAGAGATCTGCCTGCCTTTGCCTCCCGAGTGCTGAGATTAAAGGTGTGCGCCACCACCATCCAGCTGTTTCTATTTTTCTAATCAACCCTAAAAAGGTTCTGTCAACTACTTTGTATAAACCCAAATCCAGGCCAGGCAGTGGTGGTGCATGCCTTTAATCCCAACATTCAGGAGGCAGAGGCAGGTGGATATCTGCAATTCAAGGCCAGCCTGGTCTACAGAGTGAGTTCCAGGACAAGCACAAAGCTACACGGAGAGACCCTGTCTCAAAAAATCAAAAAACAAAACAACAACAACAACAAAAAACCCCAAACAAGACATCAGTTGCATCTTCCTGTAATCAAAGCTTGCAACTCCTCTTTGCCCTTCTCTCTTGAACTCAGTCTGTCAGGCGTTTGCTGACACTGCTCTCTTCCAACTGCTCTTGTCCAGGTCACCCACCTTTTCCTTGTTGCTAAAAGCAACAGGCATTTCCGCGTCCTCATTATATTTATCTGTGGCATTTGGCAGATGCTCATTTCCTCTTCCTTTAAGCACGGGCTGGTCATTTGCCTATTTGCTTCTTCCTGCTGTGCTGAGTGTAGCACACAATGACATTTCCCAGGCTCCTTTCTTCTCTGACTTCCTGATATGTTTGGCTGATGGGAGTTATTGGGAGGAGATTGGAGGAGAGAAGGGTAGAAGCCAGGGTATTTCCCTTCCTTTCTCTCTGTTAGCAATGTTGTCTCCAGCAGTGACTGGATCTCCTCCTTGGTTTCCACTACTTCCTAGTAGACTGTCATTTCTGCTGTGCTGGGGAGTCTCTGATCCCGTGCTAACATCCATCCTCCAACCTTAGTGGCAGCTTCTGGCCACAATACAGTACCACAGGACTCAGTTTTCTAGGATCTATTCTCTTTGTTAGCTATGCTTTTTGTCGTTGGCCACCTCATCCTGTCTCATGGCTTTAAATAGCATCCATACACAGACAACACCCAATTATTTATTTTTATGCTATGAGTATGAGTGTTTGCCTGCATTTATGTATATATGTATGTGTCACATGTGTATGTGTGCACATGTGTACCACATGGCCTGGTACCTGTGGAGGCTAGAAGAAGCCACAAGGCTTCTGGAACTAGAGTTACCGACAGTTGTGAACTGCTGTATAGCAAGTGCTCTTAACTGCTGAGCCATCTCTCCAGTCCTAGACAACTCCCAAACTTATGTCTGGAGCAAGTCTTCCACAACTGAGCTGAAAGATTACATCTCTGTTATTCTTAATCTTGATTAAACTGAGAAATGTTTGGATTATTAGTAAAACATCCCTGTGCATGTCTGTACGGTTATCTCCAGAGGCAACTGGGCCATGTGGATTACATCCACTGATACATTTTAAAATTGGACAGTAATAGATCTTCCAATGGGAAGGTAATGGCAGTTAAAGGAAAAAGGTCACTGGGGGCATGTTCTTGGGGCTGTGTCTTGCCCTTCCTCATACTGCTTCCTGGCTGGCACAAGACAAGTAGCTCTGCCCTCCACTCCCTTCCATGATGGTCTGCCTCAGTTCAGGCCCAGAAACAATGGAGGCTAATGATCAGCCAGTATGTAACCTCCTTTAAAATTGTTTCTCTTAGGCTTTTGCTCACAGTGGTAAAATATGTGACTAATGCAACATCCAACTGCTTACCTGACATCTCCACTTAGCCAATAAACATTTCAGAAATATGTCCAATTCATAGTCCCTGGCTTTTTTACAAAGCTGTTCCTCTCCACCTAAGACAATGACACTTCTGGGCTGGCAAGACAGCTCAGTGGGAAAAGGCACTTGCTGTGCAAACCTGATGATCTGAGTTCGACACCCCAGGAACTGACATGGTGGAAGGAAGAACTGACTCCACAAAAATTTTCCTCTGACCTCCACATGCACACAAAGACACCCTCCCTGGAGGGGGGGGAGTTTTTATGAAGAAAATGGCCTTATTCACTCAATTATTCCAGACATAATTCAAGGAGCTATTGTTGATCCTTCCCCAACTTCTTACACCTCATCCAGAAACTAGCCTTGGTAGCCATCCCCATTAAGCCGCATCTCAAACGTACTCACTTTCCTTTTTCCAGTCTTCCCCTCCCACTTACCTCACATTGGACTGCCAACATGGTCTCCTGACTGGTCTCCCTGCTTCCATCCCTGCTTTCCCACAGGCCATTCTCCACATGGCAGCTATTACTTTAAAGCACGAGTCTGGACTCCAGAGATGGCTCAGCAGTTCACCTATCACTCTCAGAAGACAGCTTGATTCCCAGCACTCACAACTAGCAGCTCACAACTGCCTGTGACTTCAGGGTATCCAACACCTTTGACCTCCATGAGCACTTGCACACGTGGGCATACCCCCACACAACTAATTAAAAATAAATAAAGATAAAAGAAAACATGAATCAGCAGACCTAGAAACATAGTTTAGTGGTAGAATGTGTTATGGGAATTCACTCTGAAGTGTGCTTGTATAGTATATGCAAGGCCCTAGTACCAATGCCTAGCAGTGTAATTTTTGAAAGTTTATTATTTCTTTTATTTTTGTGATTACAATATACCATGGGCTAGGTATACTGGACAAGGACAAAAACAGTAGACACACTAAAGTGGACAAGGGAAAGCCCATGAGGCTTCAACCCTACACAACAAACTCCAGGCAACTAAGGAAAGCTGAGGGCGGGAGAGATAGTCTTCTCCAGGGAAGAGCTCACCAGTTGCTTATCCAACACCAAACAGTCATCTCTGAAAACATGCAAATTTTTTTTTAAAACAAATGAAAGCCATAAATCATATGGTGTCACACCTTGGCTTTAAAGTTTCTACCAGTTTCCTACTTCGTCTGTGATCCCAAACCCTTCTTCTGTTCTGTGAGGCCTTCTGTGGCCAGGCTTCCGCTCGTGCTTTATACCTCACTGTTGCTCTCTGCACTCAGTGACACTTGCTGTCATTTTGAGGCTTGCCTCTCTGTACTTTCTGATGCCACCAGCTGGGACGCTTCCCCTGGACCTTTATGTGTTGGCCCATTCAGCTTTTGCAGATACCACATGGCTTAGAAATGGGCCCTCCCCAGAGCCCACCTCTGATGACCCATAATTCTCTATGATATCACACTCTTTTTTAAAATGTTGGTGTGTATATGTGAGTATAGGTAAATGTACATGGAGATCAGGGGACAACTTTGGTTATGGGTCCTTGTCTTCCACTGTGACACAGGGTCTCTTGTTTACTACTGCATATGTCTGGCTAGCTAGCCTCAACCATCTGGGGATTCTCTTGTCTCTGCCTCCCATCTCACCACAGACACACTGGGGTCACCCATATACGCTACTACATCAGGGCTTTGACATGCATTCTGGGGGTACGAGCTCAGATCTCCACACTTATATGGGAAGCAGTTTACTCACTAAGCCATTTCCCAGCTTCATATCACATTATCTTTACTAAACATTTTAATTTAAAAAACTATTATTTGGGGCTGGAGAGATGGCTCAGCGGTTAAGAGCACTGACTTTTCTTCCAGCAGACCTGGGTTCAATTCCCAGCAACCACATGGTGGCTCACAACCATCTGTAATGAGATCTGGCGCCCTCTTCTGGCCTGCAAGCATGCATGTAGGCAGAACACTGTATACATAACAAATAAATAAATCTTTAAAAAAGTTATTGTTCATGTGTGTATATGCACAACCACGTGGAGGGCAGAGGACAATTTTTGGCATTCTCCTCTCACCATGGGTGCTGGGAATTGAACTCAGATTGGTGGGCTTGCTGAGCCATCTTCCTGGCCTTGAACTCACATTTCCTTCAGTAGTGCTGGTCACTTCACTTTCACAGTGTGAACTGCTTCAAGAGCACATGCAGACTGCTGAGCGGCTAAAAGCTAGTGGATTAGCCTTGAACAGGAAGACAGACATCTTTACCCCAAGACTGCAAAGGGAGACAGGTTAGGGGCATGGAGACAGGTAGGGAGCATGGGAAGACTGAGGTAGGGAGCATGGGAAGGCTGAGGTAGGGAGCATGGGAAGGACTGAGGTAGGGAGCATGGGAAGGCTGAGGTAGGGAGCATGGGAAGACAGGTAGGGAGCATGGGAAGACTGAGGTAGGGAGCATGGGAAGACTGAGGTAGGGAGCATGGGAAGGCTGAGGTAGGGAGCATGGGAAGACAGGTAGAGGCATGGGAAGGGACTGAGGTAGAGGAGCATGGGAAGACTGAGGTAGGGAGCATGGGAAGGCTGAGGTAGGGAGCATGGGAGACAGGTAGGGAGCATGGAAGCGAGAGTAGGGAGCATGGGAAGGCTGAGGTAGGGAGCATGGGAAGACTGAGGTAGAGACATGGGAAGACAGGTAGGGAAGCATGGGAGACTGAGTAGGAGCATGGAAGGCGAGGTAGGAGCATGGAGACTGAGGTAGGGAGCATGGGAAGGCTGAGGTAGGGAGCATGGAAGACAGTAGGAGCATGGGAAGACTGAGGTAGGGAGCATGGAAGACTGAGGTAGGGAGCATGGGAAGACTGAGGTAGGGAGCATGGGAAGACTGAGGTAGGGAGCATGGGAAGACTGAGGTAGGGAGCATGGGAAGACTGAGGGAGGAGCATGGAAGACAGGTAGGAGCATGGGAAGACTGAGTAGGGAGCATGGGAAGGCTGAGGAGGAGCATGGAAGACTGAGGTAGGAGCATGGGAAGACTGAGGTAGGGAGCATGGGAAGACAGGTAGGGAGCATGGGAAGACTGAGGTAGGGAGCATGGGAAGACTGAGGTAGGGAGCATGGGAAGACTGAGGTAGGGAGCATGGGAAGACAGGTAGGGAGCATGGGAAGACTGAGGTAGGGAGCATGGGAAGGCTGAGGTAGGGGATGGGAAGGCTGAGGTAGGGAGCATGGGAAGGCTGAGGGAGGGAGCATGGGAAGACAGGTAGGGAGCATGGGAAGACTGAGGTAGGGAGCATGGGAAGACTGAGGTAGGGAGCATGGGAAGACAGGTAGGAGCATGGAAGACAGTAGGAGACATGGGAAGACTGAGGTAGGGAGCATGGGAAGACAGGTAGGGAGCATGGGAAGACAGGTATAGGGAGCATGGGAAGACAGGTAGGGAGCATGGGAAGACTGAGTAAGGGAGCATGGGAAGGCTGAGGTAGGGAGCATGGGAAGACTGAGGTAGGGAGCATGGGAAGGACTGATGGCTAGGGAGCATGGGAAGACAGGTAGGAGCATGGGAAGACTGAGGTAGGAGCATGGAAGACTGAGTAGGGAGCATGGGAGACAGGTAGGGAGCATGGGAGACAGGTAGGGAGCATGGAAGACTGAGTAGGGAGCATGGGAAGACAGGTAGGGAGCAGGGAAGACAGGTAGAGCATGGGAAGACTGAGGTAGGGAGCAGGAAGCGAGGTAGGAGCATGGGAAGACTGAGGTAGGGAGCATGGGAAGACTGAGGTAGGGAGCATGGGAAGACAGGTAGGGAGCATGGGAAGACTGAGGTAGGGAGCATGGAAGAAACAGGTAGGGGGGGGGGGAGCATGGGAAGACAGGTAGGGAGCATGGGAAGACAGGTAGGGAGCATGGGAAGACAGGTAGGGAGCATGGGAAGACTGAGGTAGGGAGCATGGGAAGACAGGTAGGGAGCATGGGAAGACAGGTAGGGAGCATGGGAAGACAGGTAGGGAGCATGGGAAGACTGAGGTAGGGAGCATGGGAAGACAGGTAGGGAGCATGGGAAGACTGAGGTAGGGAGCATGGGAAGACAGGTAGGGAGCATGGGAAGACTGAGGTAGGGAGCATGGGAAGCTGGAGTGGAGCATGGAAAGGCTGAGGTAGGGAGCATGGAAGACAGTAGGGACATGGGAAGACTGAGGTAGGAGCATGGGAGACAGGTAGGGAGCATGGGGAAGACAGGTAGGGAGCATGGGAAGACTGAGGTAGGGAGCATGGGAAGACTGAGGTAGGGAGCATGGGAAGACAGGTAGGGAGCATGGGAAGACTGAGGTAGGGAGCATGGGAAGGCTGAGGTAGGGAGCATGGGAAGACTGAGGTAGGGAGCATGGGAAGACAGGTAGGGAGCATGGGAAGACTGAGGTAGGGAGCATGGGAAGGCTGAGGTAGGGAGCATGGGAAGACTGAGGTAGGGAGCATGGGAAGGCTGAGGTAGGGAGCATGGGAAGACAGGTAGGGAGCATGGGAAGACTGAGGTAGGGAGCATGGGAAGACTGAGGTAGGGAGCATGGGAAGACTGAGGTAGGGAGCATGGGAAGACTGAGGTAGGGAGCATGGGAAGACTGAGGTAGGGAGCATGGGAAGACTGAGGTAGGGAGCATGGGAAGACAGGTAGGGAGCATGGGAAGACTGAGGTAGGGAGCATGGGAAGACAGGTAGGGAGCATGGGAAGACTGAGGTAGGGAGCATGGGAAGGCTGAGGTAGGGAGCATGGGAGACAGGTAGGGAGCATGGGAGACTGAGGTAGGGAGCATGGGAAGGCTGAGGTAGGGAGCATGGGAAGACTGAGGTAGGGAGCAGGGAAGACAGGTAGGGAGCATGGGAAGACTGAGGTAGGGAGCATGGGAGGCTGGGTAGGGAGCATGGGAAAGACTGAGGTAGGGAGCATGGGAAGACTGAGGTAGGGAGCATGGGAAGACAGGTAGGGAGCATGGGAAGACAGGTAGGGAGCATGGGAAGACTGAGGTAGGGAGCATGGGAAGACAGGTAGGGAGCATGGGAAGACTGAGGTAGGGAGCATGGGAAGACTGAGGTAGGGAGCATGGGAAGACTGAGGTAGGGAGCATGGGAAGACAGGTAGGGAGCATGGGAAGACTGAGGTAGGGAGCATGGGAAGACTGAGGTAGGGAGCATGGGAGGGCTGTGGGGTAGGGAAAGAATAAAAACAAAGATAATGAGACATATTTATGAAATGCCATAAAGAAACATACTACTTTGTATGCTAACCTAAAAAATGTTGTAGATGTTTTGATGAAGCATCAATGCAGTGATATCTGAAAGTAATGAAATAAGCCAATACTATTATCTTAACAACACAAATTAAGAAAGTAGTAGTGAACAAGAGTGGGAGGGAGTTCAAGAGTGGGGTAAGAACAATCAGAATGAATAATATACATAACATACTAGTCAGGATAGTATCAAAGCACAGCTCCAATTCGGGTATACTGAGGTAGCACAACTGTATACCATTACACCTTTAACCCCTGACCACCGAGTACAAGCAGCAGATTCAAACATCTCCCAAGTCAGGTAAGTCAGGTCTGTCAAACAAGAGTTGTAACTTAGCAGTCCGAAGCCAGTCAGTACTGCAGAGTAGGCCTTAACAACAGTCAGAGCCTGGCTGAGAAAGCTGGCAGCCAACTAGCCCAGTAACTCCCAAGAGCTTCTTAAAGGCTCCCCCTGCCTCTGCACATCATTCAAAGCAAGAATTTCAAGCCAGGGGGCCTGCGCCCTTCCTCCCCAGGCCACTCACCAGCTCTTGCAGTCGCCTCTTGCTCATGCCTTTGCGCTCCAGCTGTTTTTCAATCACTTTGGCATTCTGTGCATAGGAATCAGCAACTTCCCTCTACAGGAAAAATGAAGGACCTTTACATCAACATACTTAGCAGGAACCACAACCAAGACCCCAGTAGTTACACTACTCAAGTCCAGAAACTGGACCTCAAACAGCGGGCCTCCCTACACTTTCAACTCTTCATCTTTCAATAACCCAGGAGAGTTCAGGTTTCCATGGTGATCATGCGAGAACACCCCTCCGTAAAAACCGCTTGGCTTGAAATACCAGAAAAGTAACTGCCCTTACTGCTAAGGACAGACTGAAAGCATCAGAGCCAGACTGGAAGGGACTGAAAATCATTCAGTCGAGTATCTTATTTATTATTTGTTTGTTGTGGAGACAGAATCTTGCTATGTAGTACATGCAGACCTTGAACTATCAGGTCTGAATCCACTTCAGTAGTTTTAAACTAAAAAGTCATGAGAGGATCCAAATTCCTTGTTCTCATTTGCTAGATGTCCCTCCCATTCAGGGAAAGAGGTACTCCCAATAGCACAGAGTTTCTTACTAGCAGAGCAGGCTGGGAAAGTAGGCTTGCCAACTGTTCTGCTCTACAGAGGCTCTGGCCCGGAACCCCC